>NW_024705495.1:0-39692 GCF_018977255.1 Callorhinchus milii | reverse complement strand
AGCACCACGGCCGACCGCCTTTGTCTCTCTAGTGGCGATGTTTTACACACCGCACCAGGTACTCATTTAAGGCTGAGTCGACCTCGGGAAGGCCCAGGACTGGCTCAGATAATCGTCACTGGTGTTTGGCGTGAGCGGGAATCGAACTCGGGTCACGCCAGATTCGTAGCGCAGTAACTGCTACATTACCGCTCTCTCCCAACAGACAGAAAGACGCACACACGCCTGTACATAGCGTGCGCCCCCGAGTGTCCGCGTAGGCCCCTCACCAGCACGTGCTCGTAGCTGCCTGCGTCGCTGGTGAGGAAGGCGAAGGCGGCGCGGAGGTACGGGTTGGAGAGCTGCAGACGCAATGCGGCGCACATCTCCCTCCAGAGGGACGCGCGCTCTGCCGAGTAGCCCGACAGCGCCATGGCCACCACGTTCAGGTTCACGTCGCCTGTGGTGGTGGTGGCGCCAGGGGTCAACGCGGGGGTCACAGGTGAGGTTAACAAGGGGGTCGATATAGGGTCACGCTCCCCCTTCCCTCACCCCAGACTACCTGTCCCAGAGAACCTGGAGAGAAAATCTACGCAATCGCGGGCAGAGAGACACACGAACTCCAAAGGGTCGGGATCGAAACCATAGCCCCTCCCGCATACCAGTCGAGGTAGTTAACATCTCGCCACCATGGAGTCCGCTGCCAACAATGGGCATCTAAATGTCGATGTAAAGCTTTCGTGACTGCAGGGATTCATCTTCTTGGTTCTTTCGGTAAAGTCACGTAGAAGGGAAATAATAAAAATAAAATAATTCTCACGACGTTTCGGCTACAACGTAAGCAGCCGTCCTCAGGTGCTTGCATTGTAGCCGAAACGTCGTGAGAATTATTTTATTATGTTTTATTTTTATTATTTTATTATTTCCCTTCTACGTGACTTTACCGAAAGAACCAAGAAAATGGGCATCTAGCTCCTGATACCCGTGCCGCTGCTGCCGGCACCACCGTCACGCGCACGAAAGAGTAGGACTCCCGCTTCACCTCGGCGTGTTCGCGCTCCCCGCTCCCGCTCACCGCTCCCGCTCCCCGCTCCCCGCTCACCGCTTGCGCAGGCCGCCCCCTGCTGCAAGATGTCGATGGCGGCGCGCATGCGCAGGTGGAAGAGCGCCATCGCGGCGCGGCGCTCCCACTCCTCGTCCGGCTCCAGCGCCGAGCGCAGTGGCGGCCGCTCCTGAGCGGGGCCCGGCGCGGGTCCCGGAGAGGGTCGCGACGGCGCCGCGGCGGACGTGACGGTGGAGGCCTCGTCGCCCCCCTGGTCATCGCGCTCGTCCCCGGCGAGCGCCGGGGGCCCCGTCCACCCGCAGAGGCGAAGCGCCAAGCGGCGTTCCGCGCTGTCGAAAGTGTAGACCTCGAGGCGGCGCTCGGGGTCCGAGCACGACAAGCGCAGGCTCTCCGGCTTCCCTGCGACACGCGCAAATACAAAGATTCCCCCATGTAGCCTGTAACAGACTGTTGGGGCAAGTGCCGTTAGGCCAGCACGGCACACGAGGGGTGGGTGGCCGGCACCACGCCCTGCTGCCTTGGTCTCGCGAGTGGCGATGTTTACACACCGTACCAGTCGACCTAGGGTAGGCCTAAGACTGGTTCAGATAATCATCACAGGTGTTAGCCCGGAGCAGGAATCGTACTCGGATCGCCGGGTTCGTAGCACAGCGAGCTCACCACCATACACGCACAGCACACACACACAGCACACACAAATCACTCGCACATCACATCGGCAGGAGTTTAGACCGGGCCGGCATTAAACTCATCGCGCAGCACCCCTGTGTGAGCATGCGCGGTCACGGTACGGGTGAGGGTTGGAGCTCACCGGGATCTGGCCGCACGATGGCCTTGATGCCCTGGTAGACGGCGGGCAGTTGGCTGCCGGGCTTGTCCTCCTGCTCCTGCACATAGCGCTTCATGAGTGTCTCCCGTCAAGGACGATGAACACGACGGACGCCGATGATGCTGCGTCCCTACGGCAGCAAGAGCCGTGGGGGACGCGACCGATGGCTACGGGGTGGGTGGGAGGAGGTGGGATTCGCAAACCGCGAGTTGTGCTTGCCGGTGAGCCGACGATCGCCGCACCGCGGGTTGAACCGTGTGCCATTGGGCAAGGTGTCCGATGTTTCGCTCCATGCTCCCAATAGCAGCAGCGGCAGCACGTGGTACACGGAGTGAAACGTAAATGCATCGGAGGGGAGTCGTACGAGGGGGGGGGGGTGTCATCCATGAAAGAACCTACGCAGAATTTAACGACTCGTCAATTTGTATTAACTCTTACACTCGTGATGAATGCAGAGCCGTGCAGGTAAGGTTCTAAGACTATTTAAACTAATTTTTATTTTACCAGGTAAGGTTCACTGAACTATGTGGCTCTTTTTCAGAAGCGACCTGGCCTATCACAAATTACAGCTCAATGAAGTGGCTTATCACGTGGAAATGTATAACAGCCCAATACTCTGAACGCGTGTTGATTCTAAATGTGGAGGGGAAACACTGGAGGACCCGGAGAAAAATCCACGCGACCTTGGGAGAACACGCAAACTCCAAACATACAAGCATCAGGGTCCAAATCAAACCCACGACCTCCTGTATATGAGGCGAGGGAGTCAACATCTCACCACCGTGGCGCTCAGGTTCAATAATTTACGACTCGGACAATTTACGAGCAACATGACACCTGCCGCCAAAGTATCAAATCAAAGTGATTCCTCTGCTCACGTGAGCATTGCGGCATCAGCGCTCATCCAATACACAGCTCTGCAGAGCCAGTGGCGAACATTACCCATTCCTATTCTTAGGTTTTTTTTTGGGTAAAGTCACGTAGATTAAAAAAAAAATTAATAAAAGTAAAATAAAATAAAAATCACGACGTTTCGGAGGCAACACAAGCTTCCGTCTTCAGGTGGAAACGTCACAGCACGATAGCTGTATCAAGTAAGAGAAATTCCAAGCGACCCGTCCTTGTATATATACTGGTTGAGGGTGGAAGGAGCCAAGGCAGGCCCTGGATCGGAGTTTTGTATTATAATTGTGAGGTTGGTGCGGCTGAAGCCGCTGCTAGGAATGAGCCTTTGTTGTGTAGACTGGTTGAACTGGGAGGTGCCAGAGTTGTTAAGGTGCGGCTGATGTAAAGGTGCGGCTGCTGTCTTACTTGATACAGCAATCGTGCTGTGACGGTTCCACCTGAAGACGGAAGCTTGTGTTGCCTCCGAAACGTCGTGAGAATTATTTTATTTTACTTTTATTAATTTTTTTTTACCTACGTGACTTTACCGAAAAAACCTAAGAATATAAATCATTGCAGTCACGAAAGCTTCAAATATAGAATTACCCATTCCTATTGTGGGGCGCTATGAGTCTCCTTAGTGGACCACCACTGTTGACAATGTGATACTCATTATATCAACCAATATTCGGATGCCACTGGGATCTATGCACTTTTAAATCTGGATTGAAAGCTAATTTCTTTAGAACTGCTTTTTGTATTTAGTTTGTTTGTCCTTACCCCGCACCTCCGATTAACACAGTCGGCTACGTACGGTGCAACAGAAATGCAACATACATACAACCAATTCATCTGCACGTAAAAGTCATATCTTTGCAAAGGTTGCAATCAATCCATGTGGTGCATGGTTAGGGATGGTAATTTTGGCATTAAACTATTTACCACGCGGCCCAAACCTCAACACAAATACCACGCAAAAGTATCGGCTACCAAAACCTACGTTCTAAGCTATCGGCGTGCTCATGGTCTGCGGAACCCCTGGTGATCCGCACAGCCGGAGGGGTGGAGGCGGTCCACACAGCCACTGCAGAGACCAATTATTTTCACCTAAAGCCACATTTTCATTCACTGTGTGGTGGCGGTCCATGGGCCCAGAGAGGTTGTGCACCCCTGTGCTACCCCATACCGCTCATCCCCTTCCTTCCCGTGAAGCTCGCAGCCGTTTGAGCGATCGGCGATCGGTAAGGGAGCAGCGAGCGAGCGAACGAGCGAGCGGGCTTTTTGCTTCCCGCGGCCTCTGCGCCAAAAAGGATATAGTGTAGCGTGTACCACAGCGACTTGAGCTGCGGGTCGTCGTCCATGGCCAGCACGTGGTTAGTCCACACAAGCTCCGTCTCCACGCCATAGCGGTTCAGCGCGCGCCGCTTCATCTTCGCCGAGATGTCCTGCTCTGCGGCCTGCCCGGCCCCCGCAGGGCTCTCGGCGCAGTTGTAGAGCTGGCGGCCGCAGGCCCACACAAGCGAGGCGGCGGGCACCAGTCCAGCGCGATGCGCTCGAACACCGTGAAGTCGACAAGCGCGCGCGACTGGCTGAGCGCCAGCATGCCGTTCTGCGACGTGGGCACCCACGCGAACGAGGCCACGGCGCCGTCGCACGGCTGCACGCTGCGCTCGATGATGGGCGGCTCCGCCTCGTCCCCCAGCGCGCCGGGCGCCGTGTGCTGCATGTCGTAGAGCCGCACGACGCCGCTGTCGCGCGCCAGCGTCGCCAGCAGCCCCGTGCGCGTCGGGCACCACGCTACCTTGCTCAGCTGGCGCGACGGCTCGTTGAGCGTGAGCACCGGCTTGTCGGGCACGCGCAGGTCCCACACGGCCACCTGGCCCTCGAAGAACGACGCAAAGCGGTCGGGGAAGTGCGGGTCGAAGGTCACGCCCTGCACCGCCTTGGTGTTGGCAAACAGCTTCTTCTGCGTCGTGTCGCGCAGGTCGTAGGTCACCAGGTTGCGCTGCATCCCCGCCAGCAGCAGGCGGGCGTCCCGGGGCAGCCACGCCAGCGAGAGGCAAGCGTCGTTCTGCCCGAATTCGCACACGGGCTTCGTCACCACCATGTTCGTCTCGGCCTCGCCAGACAGCAGCAGCCGCCCGCGCTCCATGATGGCGGCGGCCGAGGCGCCCTCGGAGGCCGTGAACTTGGCGTTGACGTCCCACACCAGCGCGGAGAAGTCCGCGCGGTGCTTGTCGAGGCCGGCGCCCAGCAGGCTGCGGTCGTGCGGGTTCCACGCCAGCGCGTTGCACTGCCGCGCGTGCTTCGGCACAAACTCCTTGCCCACGAGCTCCTTGTGGCGAGCCAGGCCGTCCTGGCCCAGGCTCGTCAGCACGACGCGCCCGTTGGCTTGACCCACCGCCAGGAGGCACTCGGACTTCTGCCAGGGGCACCAGGCCATGCACTTCATGTAGGGAGTCTCCGAGTTGACGTCGAGGAGGGTGGCGGTCGAATCCTCTGACAGGCGGTGGCTGCCATCGCGCGCCTCCCCGCCGCCGCCACGCGCCGCGTCCACGCGGTACAGCGAGATTTCTGAGTCGCAGATCACGAAGCGGTTGCCGTTTTGCGGGCACCACACCACGTCTGGCCGGGAGCCGCTCATGGCGGCGGGCGGTTCACGACCGGGGTCCCCCGCCGCCTCCTGGGCCCGGGCACCGGCCTATTCACGGGCGAAATCCGTGGGGCCGTCTGTCGCGACACCGCAGCCGAGCGGCGACCCGGCGTTACGACCAAGATGCAGAGACTCCTGCTCCACCGAGCCTGGCCAAGACAATGATGGAGATTACACATTACTACTGAATCATCATTACTACTGAATCATCATTTACACCATGAGACCTCCTTTACCAGTGGCAAAATATAGTAGTAGGTTTTTACCCTTTAAACTGGTACATGGTGTCAGTCGTTGTACCAGTTTAAAGGGTAAAAACCTACTACTACAGAATCATCATATTTATTTATGCTGGAGAAAGCCATTGCACTATGAAGCCTTTTTTCACAGATGTCCAGTAAGGGTGGCTCAGAAAGTTATAACGTGGATGTGGATGCTAGCAGACCAGCAATATTACGATGTTGCTCACCGGAAATGTCGTTAAAAATCCCTGGCTGACTGATGGGGCTCAACAATAAAATCAGCCTTATTTTTAAACAATGATGCTTTACAGCAATGTTTTATGCTAAGCCCATGGTGTCAAGAGAGGGCTCCAGCCAATAACTTGTGGCAAACCAGCAAATGTTAAAACGCCTGACTGTACTGATGAGACCCAGAAGAGAGAAACCAGCGCGCAAAGATTGACTCCTTAATTAACACAAGTCTTGGGAAGGCCAAGACGATAATGAAATAAATATATGGGGTATATTTTTCAATCCATTGTTGTCCTGTACGTCTAAGCTCCGTCTATGCTCCCCCACGCCATCACCAACCGTACCAACCACCACCGTGGTGAAGTACGGTCACATAATTAATGTGACCTGGATGGCATTGTAGTGACATAAGAAGGGAGGGGCTGCTGGGGGCTCTGGGACCCTGGGCGGGCCAGGCGCTTGGGCCCCTTGGCGCCAGGCGTGGGTTCCCAGGCGAGTCAGACGCTTAAGCCTCTTGGCGCCAGGCGTTGGGTTCCCAGGTGCTTAAGCCCCTTGGCACCGCCAAAGGGGGGGGGTGTGTGCTCTGTGGGATATCTGGGGGCGCACACGGCCCCACCCCTCGTTGGGGACTGGGCATAAAAGGGGAGCTCCCTGGCCGATCAGGGCCAGTCGTAGCTCAAGACCCAAGACCAGCCATCTGAGACCCTGGACGCTGTGAGAGCCAGTGGTGGGACTCTGGAACTCCCGACTCTACGACCTTGTGAGGGCGAGTTCCAGAGTGTAGCCAGAGTAGAGTATCTAGGCTGTGTATCTAGGCTGTGTACCTAGGCTGTGTACCTGGGAGTTGTTACAGAGTATCAGGACTGTTGGACTGTTGGAGTGTAATAAAGAAGTTACCTCTACAAGTGTCTCCGGAACCCGTTACATCATGACACCACTGGTTCTGTGGTGTCCACCTGTGCTTGCTTTGTATATTAATTAATAACCGCAACATACCAGTGGGTGAATATTTAAACAGGGGCCACACATTAACATTCGCACCTCGGTCAATTTTGTTTCTACTCTGTTCTTGCGTATGGTAGCAATATGTACAGGAGCTAAACGCCAATGTCAAGGTCTCACAGGCACGACTAGAGGGCTTAAGGGAGAGAGTTTGTGTATAGTTTCACTATTACTCTTTGGTTCTTTCATTAAAATCACGTAGAAAGATAAAATAATCAAGTAAATAATAGCATACGACGTTTCGATTGCAGCACAAGCAATCATCATCAGGTACAAATGAAAGAGAAAACAAAACCTAGAAATATAATGCAATACAACACAGATAGTCGGTTAACGCATGGCCTGGTTGATTACGTTCTTCCAAGGATTACTAAATTAGAAGTTAAGTGTGAAATTTGAGCGAGAGACAAAACACAGACACGGAGACACAAAGACAGACACACGGGCAGAGAGAGACACAACACAGACACACAGAGAGAGAGAGAAAACAAACATAAAACCACAGTGCTTTAGTTCACTGCACAATCCATAGTTGGGGTTGCATGGCCACAACCGCAATGGGGGTCTTTCATGTTCCGTTCACAAAGGTGATGTTACTACGCATCGGCCTAATGATGCTCCGAGACAGTCACTTCCGTCACTTAAAGCGACCAGTGAACCAGAATTAGGCACCATTGCTTACAGGTCAAACCTATAACCCCTCCTCCCGCCCGGATTAGTGCAGCTAAGATGCTTGCAGGGTAGGTGACATCGTGATCCACCAGAGGCGCACGGTTCGAATCCAGCAGCCGCCCTAATTAATATGCGACGTTTCACCATATTGACACATTCCGTCTGCTTCATTCACAGTAGATGTTTAAAGCTGCCCCCCCCCCCCCCCAAACATAATTCGCAAGTTCTAGATTTGAAGCTTTCGTGACTGCAAGGATTCATATTCTTAGGTTTTTTCGGTAAAGTCACGTAGGAAAAACATTAAAATTAATTAAAATTAAAATAAAATAAAAATCACGACGTTTTGGAGGCAACACAAGCTTCCGTCTTCAGGTGGAACCGTCACAAAGGCTCATCCTCTTAAGCCTCACTTTACCATATTAATAAAAAGTGTGCTGCACTTGGCCCTCACCCCCCCCCTTCTCCAACCATTATATATACGGAGTGGTAGCTCTTGCAATCTCTCATTTACTTGATACAGCTGTCGTGGCTGTGACGGTTCCACCTGAAGACGGAAGCTTGTGTTGCCTCCGAAACGTCGTGATTTTTATTTTATTTTACTTTTATTAATTTTAATGTTTTACCTACGTGACTTTACCGAAAAAACCTAAGAATATAATTCGCAAGCGTAGGCCATCGTGTGATGGCATTTCAAATTTGTCACGTTCGGAATTGTCACACGCAAATCAACTACATTTGGATTACACACACACACTAACAACACAGCTGCAATTACGCCTGCCCACACCACTCCCCCCGGAATGGCAGACTAATGCCACGGGTGATTCCTGCAAACCAGACTCATCCTGGCTGGCCTCTTTCCGAGTTCGCACACCTAGCGAGACAAAATACATTTGAGAACTGGCACTCGGATTACGATAGTCGGATAACGAGGAATCGGTCTCGTGTGACGAACGGGCCGCGTAAAACTAAATGTACTGCAGCCGAATACTCTAAACGCACGATTCTAAATGTGGATGGAAAATCCGGAGGACCTGGAGACAAATCCAAGCGTGCACAGGAAGAGAGAGACACGCAACTCCAAATATACAGCAGGCGTCAGGGTCGGGATGGAATCCACGATCTCCTGTATACCAGGCGAGGTAGTTAACATCTCCTAGCCACCGTCATGATGAGAGATAGAGACACGCAAACTCCAAATATACAGTAGGCGTCAGGTTCGGGATGGAATCCACGATCTCCTGTATACCAGGCGAGGTAGTTAACATCTAGCCACCGTGATGATGATGAGATAGAGACACAAACTCCAAATACACAGCAAGCGTCAAGGTCGGGATGGAATCCACGATCTCCTGTATACCAGGCGAGGTAGTTAACATCTCCTAGCCACCGTGATGATGAGAGATAGAGAGACACACAAACTCCAAATACACAGCAGGCGTCAGGGTCGCGATGGAATCCACGATCTCCTGTACACCAGGCGAGGTAGTTAACATCTCCTAGCCACCGTGATGATGATGAGATAGAGAGACACAAAAACTCCAAATACACAGGGAGGCTTCAGGGTCGGGATGGAATTCACGATCTCCTGTATACCAGGCGAGGTAGTTAACATCTCCTAGCCACCGCGGCGCCCTGAGCACGCTACGAAGATCAGCTGTGGTGGGATGTATCATTGGTTCTACCGGTAAACCGGTAACCGTTTGCAATAGAATATCAGTAGCGGCACGTCTGCCCTCTCGTTTCTGTAGCGTTCGCGAGGGTGGGGAACCTTTTTTGAATATTTCTAACATCATTCGCGGGGCCATACAAAATTATCAACTTAAAAATTATCCTGTGAAATTTGGTCAAACATTTAAACAGGACCGTGCGGGGTGGGCTGGTAGGAATAATAGTTAGTACCGGTACAGAGATATCGACCGGGTATAGAGGAGTTAAAGAAAAAATACTGTATTCTAGTGTAACGTTAATTAAAAGTGTTTGTTTTGACAAGAAACGCTGTGAGATTTAAAGACTCGTAGTCTTTCATTTCCAACACCACCCTCAACACCACCCCTCCACGGACGGACGGACGGACGGACACATTAATCTATTGGTGGTCTGGTCCACTTCGTTCCTACCAGTACTAACTCACCCCTAATGCGATGGCTGGAACTGCTTCTCTTTGGCGAGGCGTGTGATGATGTTAGCTGCTGGTATTGATGATGTTGCTGCTGCTACTCGCAACTGCTTTTCCAGGTTTGAAGCTTTCGTGACTGCAAGGATTCATACTCTTAGTTCTTTCGGTAAAGTCACGTGGGTAGAAAAAAATTTAAAATTAATAAAAAAAATATTTTTATTTAAAATTAATTTTAAACAAATTACGTGACTTTAACGAAAGAACTAAGAGTATGTTTTTCCAGGTTTGCTCCTAGATTTATTGAATTTCGAGTCCCTGCCTGCGGTTGCCTTGGCAGGGCCAGACCCAAATGATTTCGTGGGCCTCATACGGCCCGCGGGCCGGACGTTCTCCCAGCCCCCTGGGCGAGAGGGATGTTGTATGTGTTGGTCTCCTCTTTCCACGTTCACGAGACGTCTTGCAAAGAGGCTCGTCGTACCCACACTTTACCCCACCAAATATGCCTAATACAGGGATGGTAGTGTCGGTGAAAAAGGCGTAAACGTGTCGCGTGTATCGCTCATTTCAGCCGCGTGGCAAACCGATGACCGGTTGTGTTTTTTTTTGGTTATCGGTGTTGACACAACAACAACAAACAACAACAACAACAACAAACCCGCCGATTGTTTCCTTAAACCACACGGGGCACGCACCGGAGCCTTCTCCTCGCCTGGAGCCGCACGCGAACGGAGGGGGTCCAACACCACACACGGGGCTCGCAGCCCCAGTGTCTCGCTCCGCCGTGCTCAAGTGCCTCTCCTCTCTCGGTGTCTCTCTCTCTCGGCGTCTGTCTCTCTCTCTCCTCTCTCGGCGTCTCTCTCTCCTCTCTCGGTGTCCAAGCGGCCCGGCCTCAACTCGCACAAACACAAACAACGCGGCCTAAGACCGGCAACCCACGTGCCCCTAATGCAGCCACGCCCCTTTAGCCCGAAGCCACGCCCCCTTACTCAGCTGCCACGCCCCTTGTTCAGCTGCCACGCCCCCTTGCTCCGCAGCCACGCCCCCTTACTCACTCCGCAGCCACGCCCCCTTACTCAGTAACCACGCCCCCTTACTCGGTAGTCACGCCCCCTTGCTCAGCTGCCACGCCCCCTTATTCAGCTGCCACGCCCTCTTATTCAGCTGCCACGCCCCCTTATTCAGCTTCCACGCCCCCCTATCCAGTAGCCACGCCCCTTATTCAGCTGCCACGCCCTCTAACCCAGTAGCCACGCCCCTATCCAGTAGCCACGCCCCCCTATCCAGTAGCCACGCCCTCTAACCCAGTAGCCACGCCCCCTATCCAGTAGCCACGCCCTCTAACCCAGTGGCCACACCCTCTATCCGATTGCCTAAGGGCAGGGGTGTCCAAACTTTTTTGCAAAGAGGGTCACATTTGATAAAGTGAAGATGCCCGGGGGCCAATAGTTGCTTCTGACATTTTTTTAACCCAAAAGTTACGTGGAAATACACACTGTTATAAAAAACTTTCATTGTCACAATTTACCCTTATTTTTCAAATGACAATGTAACCAAATATAAACCTTCTTGGTTCTTTCGGTAAAGTCACTGTACCCGGCCAGGTACAGGTAGGGTACGGGTACGGCCGGGTACGGGTACCCGTTTGCGACCCTGGTGCGGCCGGGTACGGGTAAGGAATCAAAACCTCTGGTAGCAGCCACGTGGCGTGTCAGCACCAACAATTGCCCAACATCTGCAGTACTCAGGTAAGCACCACTGAAGTTTATAGCCCTTAAATTTCGATTTAAAGCTTTCGTGACTGCAGGGATTCATCTTCTTGGTTCTTTGGGTAAAGTCACGTAGAAGGGAAATAATAAAATAAAAAATAAAACATAATAAAATAATTCTCACGACGTTTCGGCCACAACGCAAGCAGCCGTCCTCAGGTGAAGAACAGGTCTGTCGGAAAGACAGCGTCTGAATGAACACCACCAGGCTTGGCAGCGTATATTTAAGCTGGGTTGGAGGGGGAAGAGGCCATGACAAAGGAATTTGCATTTATAGCACTTGTTCAGAAGCGACCTGGTCACACAAATGATAGCTCAATTAAGTGGCTTATCAGGTGGAAATGTATAACAGCTAAATATTTTGAGCGCATTTTGATTCTAAATGTGGAGGGGAAAACCGGAAGTCCCCAGAGAAAAATCCAAGCGACCACGGGGAGAACATGCATACTCCAAATATTCAGGCGTCAGGGTCGGGATTGAACCCACGATCTCCTGCATACCAGGCAAGGGAGTTCACATCTCGCCACCGCGGCGCCCGGATGTACTGTAAAGGGCAAAAAATTAAACAAAAATGGTCTTCACAACTGACAAATATTGAAAAACCTTTTATGTATAGAAAAAAAAGCGATAAAAATCAAACAACACAACAAAAACGTGTTTCGCAAAGCGGTGAGCGGACAGCACAAAGCCAGGCAAACTCTAAACCATCGGGTCAGCCGTCGGTCCGAAGATGACGCTGGATGGCTCATTCGAGTCGGGGGCAACACGTGGACACTTTGACTCCGTAAGGAGCCGACGACCAAATCACCAACCATGTGCCCAATCTAATCAGATCTCAGAAGCTAAGCAGGTTGCAGCCTGGCTATTGCCTGGATGGGCAACCATCATACAGAAAATCAGTGGTGGTAGGGGGCTGCCGGGGCTATGTTGAAAGCAGAGGGCAGTGCAGCAAAGTCCATTAGTCTGCCAGTAGGGGGGCGATGGTTGCTGCTGTGTCATCTCAATTAACTGGCATTCATCTTCTTGGTTCTTTTGGTAAAGTCACGTAGAGGAAAAATAATAAAAAGAAAACATAATAAAATATTACTATAATAAAAAAAAACATTCTAAAATAAAATATGATTTTATTATGTTTTATTTGTATTATTTTATTATTTTTCCTCTACGTACTTTACCGAAAGAACCAAGAAGATGAATGAATCCCTGCAGTCACGAAAGCTTTAAATCGAAATTTAACTGGCATTCACCACATCAGAATGCTGAAAAATGAACTGAAATTTACTAAACATTTCAGAATTTGGATCACGAAGCCAGCACACGATAGCCTTCTCTTGCGAATGAGGTCACAAGATCTTTACGTCCACTAAGTGATGCAGACGGCGCTTAGTATACGGACACTTATAGTATTAACCATGCCGGTTTGCCAGATTTCAGCTGGGATCCTCTACAACAAGCGGTTGTCTCTGCGAAAGCTGAGCCATGTCACCTAACCCGATGCAGATCTCCCATCCCTACGTGGTCAACCAACCTTTACCTCTAAGTCACGGAGTTGAAGGTGTGATCGTCAGTGTGGCAAACCCAAGAAAATATATTTGTACGTGGGTTACACAATTTTTGTTGTGGCAGCAAGTGTCTGCTTTGTGAAAATGTTCTGCAAAAGAACTTGGAGACAAATATAGAGAATTAGAATGTGACAAGGTTTACGTGACACCAATTTGCGACATCCAGGTGGGCAAAGCTTTTGGTCCTGGGTCTGTTAGTTACAAGAAATTTAAAATATTTCACCTTTGTATTGCAATCGTTTTTTAATACGCAGCGGCCAGTCACAACAATAATAATGCAAATTGCCAATGCATAATTGTTTAGTATTACATATAGCGTCATCGTCCATACAAATAGCATCTCCCAATCTCCTTGCGAACCACAAAAGCTGGAAGGCAGAAATCACGCACGGAGCCGGCACTACCAACAATTTCCCAAGCTCTGCGGTCCTCTATATATTTAGATGTTTTCTGACAATTGATGGGCGTTTTTACATGTGGGAGGAAACCGGAGCACCTAGGAGAAAACTCACCCGTGCAAGGGAGCAACACTTTATCCAGTACAGATATTTGTCCGTACTTTGCATTACTCCCTTTTTCTGGCGAGCCAGGGTATGTATGGCTCCTCCTTGATTCCCACGGAAAGACGTTTTGCAAAATGTGTGCGGTGATCCACGAACCCTTACTGCCTTCACAGTGATGGATTGCAGGCCACGTGCATAGTCACCACCGCCCAGATGTTGTAACATGGCCACACAAGTAAATATAACGCTTTACCTGTTTGCAAAAAGGTATCATTTAAACATTTCTTAAGCTTCAACCGGTGGTTGTGAAACTGAAGGGGCATCCGCACTAGAGGTGGGAGACCACTTTGCACACGTGGCACATTCACAGCTCTCCAAGGGTCACCACCGCTCAGACAACATTCCTGCCCCTCCTAGCGCTGCACGATCACTACCGCAACCGCTTCCCCGGACACAAGGCAAAGGGTCCATTCGTAGGACTGGCCAAACAAGAGGGAGCAGATAGATATCACTCACAAACCCTGAAGGTGATCATTCAAACGGCCTCCCTTGTCCATGTCCTATCTCCACACTCCTGCACTGCACTCGCTACATTATCAGCAGAGGGTATGCAGAAACGTGCATAGTTTTAATTGCAGCCGGTGTGAGCTCACCTTTGATCAATTACACTTATAATGGTGTACTCTGCTAATTACTAAAGGTGCGTTTTTGTATTATGAGAAGGCAATGATGACTAGGGAAAGGACGGCGAGCCCCACATGCACTGTAGGGCATGGGGCACGACCTCAATATAAATTTAGGCGGACTCCATTCTGAACACTTTGAAATAACGTTTAGCCGTTCGACAAACCTTTGGTGCCCCGCTGCTATGGAGTCGCCCACATCTCCGGAGGACAGAACACAACACGCAGTATCTACTCATCGTCTCCCAACTTTTTTTGTCTATTGAGCTAACCTGTCCCCCTCGTTATAATCTGCAGGACAGGGACAGGGCGGATCAGCTACATAATGTACGAGTCGGACAACTCTGCTCCCCACCTTCCCAACCCGCACGGTTAAGCATGGTCAAATAACCCTCACGAACCGCATGGCACGGAGAGGCCATCGTGCAGCGGCGGACTGACAAATAAGCCGCGCATGCAGTTGTTCACTACATCCTATTAACTACACACATATTGCTCTCCAAGCGGTGCTTGACCAAAATTATGAGAAAACTCCACTTTACCAGATGGTAATTTGTGCAGCGAAGTGACCGGACACAAATCGTTGCACAGATCACCGGGGTAGCCGTGTTTTGGCATCAGTGACGTAGCGTGGTTGGCAGTGTCCACTATCCCTCCCCCACCCCCCTCTCTTAAGCTGAATGCCTGGAACCCTCCGGCTCATAGGTCTGGTGCAGCTGCACCACATGCACACTCGATAAAGACATCACACAGGGATCTACGCTTAAAGTTTGGATCGTGCAAGCTGGCTCTGTTCTATCAACACCAGAGGTCAGAAACCTGCGGCTCTTTCAGGACTGCTTCATGATGTTATGTATTCAGGATCAGTTTCATATTCACACGTATTGCAGCTTTTCAAATATTGCATTTTTTTTACCGAATTCGAAAAAGGCTCTTCTTGTTATTTTGGTTTCTGACCCCTGATCTCCACCAATGTCAAATTCACTTCCTGGCTCTGCTTCTCTGCCTCCGTGCTGAGCGAGGAGAATTTTGCCTAAAGACCCGGACGATGGAGCTTGGAATACAAAAACCTGCAATCCAGATTATTGGGTTTAGAGACTGGATTCAGGACGCTGGAGTCCAGAATCTGGATTGTGGATTATGGTGTAGGTCTCCCAGACGTTGACCTTGACCTACTTGACACTGACCCAGCCCATGACGTTTAAGCCTTGACCTAGAATAAAAAACATTGGCCACTCATGCACCCTGGAGTCCAGAGTACGCAGTTCGAATCAGGCGGTCCAGCTTACGTGTGTACATGTCAAACCTTTTTCGCACCATATAGTCAACCGTGCAAATCGGAGGTGTGGGGGAAGGACAACCAAACTGAACGCAAAAAGCAGTTGCAAATAAATGAGTTTTCAATCTATATGATTTAAAAGCGCATCGCTCTAGTGGCTTCTTAATATCGGAAGAGCTTTCCAGATTGCCGCAGAAGCGCATCTGCAAAAGCGCAATACGTGGAGTCTTTGTTCGCCGATGAGCTAAAAGCCGTCACTGCGAGCGATGACAGGTCACGCGATGGTTTGTGCTCCTTGACGAGATAGTACCCATGGAAGTGTTTGTACGATGCAGTTCATTTTGTGCAACATTAAACTTGATTTGCGCACAACGATCTGTTTTTTGTGGAGACGCTGTTGTTGTTCACGAATGCGAGTTTATGAATTGTGCTTGTGCACTACTGAATACTTAGCTTTGATAAGGGACCATTTGCCCAAAACATGGCCTATCGTATACTTTTCCTATTAAGGCCTCAGTGTTATTCGTGAACTTCTTTAAAATATTTCCTGTTGAGGCGTTATTGACAGATATGACTTTTTCTGTTCAATGTTTTTGCCCATTAAACTGTTCAATCAATTTTTTTTTAGTTACTTTCTGGTGTCCTTACTCAGCGGGAGGGGGTGGGTGGGCGGGGGGCAGCACGGCCAGCCAACGTGAGCAACCACGGTGGCATTAAGCCCACACCCAGCAAGCCAAAGCACCAACTCAAGGTAGCAACAGCATCAACCGCAAACGCTTCCGAGCTGGTGTGAGAGTCGTCCGGGGTAACGTTATCTTCAGAGTGATCTCGAATTTGTAAGGAACCCAAGATGGGGCGGCGGTCAATTTGGCGAGAGTGGAGTGGGCGGGCACTGAGTGTGTACGACACTGCTGCCGATCTCGTGGCTCAGGGATCACAGCTAAGCGATTTTCGCCAAGATAATTTGTCTCTTGAGCGAGGGCACGGAGTGACCGATTCACAATCCCCCGGCGCTGGACAATAGGATATTTTGATACCGTGGCGGACATACATTATGAAAATAGCTGAGCTCGGATATTTTTGCAGGGTAAAGGGAGCTCTGTAGAGAGAGGAGCACGCACAATTATAGCAACATAAGCCTTGAGAAAAGAAAAAAAAAACCCAACATTAATGACTGCGTCAATGTAGAGGTCCATTGATGACTGTGTGTGTGTGATCAATTACACCTCGGCTGTAGTTTGGATTGTTAATCTGGACACCTTTGAAATAATGGACATCTGTAAAAAAAAGATTCATAGCTTATTGGATTCCTACAGTCTAAATAAAATTCTGATTCTGGTCGCTGACCATCCCAATGGAATAGAAAACGTATGAAAAGTAGGTGTCTGTAGCCAATAAGAAAATCCCATAGTTTTTGGGTGTTAGGCCACGTTATAGTTTTATGTCAAATGTCTTGTCATTAACCCTCTACCACCCGACAAGAATGTCACGTTTACTCAGTGTACTCAATAACCAACTGAGAAGCAAACTGAGAACCACAGCAGCGTGAGACTAATGCTGGCAACTGAGACGTGAGCTCCGGGTTAGGCTATGTAATTTTCAGAACCAAATTCCAGAACCAATTGCTGCTAAATTCAGCCATTCGAAAAATGTTTCGTCAAATCTCCAGTGACGGACCCGACACAAGAAAAATCGGCGCATTGTTAAACACTCGTACACGTGACCATTGACCTTGTTTTGGCTTTTATCTGCTGGTGGAAGGTCTCGCGAAATAAACTTGGCCGAATCACCGAAAAAATTAATTACGCTCCGTAATAATGGCGGCGAAAACCCACGCGCTAAACCCACGACGGCATTTACTCCTTAACTCAGTGACGCTAGAAGCCCGGGGCTGGTTACAGAACGCCAGCGCTGGCGCGGGGGACCTACACCCTCTTGACCTTTGACACTTTGGTCGGCTTCTTCCCCTTTGCGATAGCCTTGGACACCGACTTTCCCACCGAGGTCTTCACGGACTTCTTGGAATGCTTGGCCTTCTTGTTCTTCTCCTTGAGGCTCTTCTGCTTCTGCTCCTTCTTTTTCTTCTCCTCGGCAATGCCCCTCAGCGCCTTGGGCTCGGCCTTCACCACGCTCTTCTTGCCCACCGGCTTGGAGGAGGTGGGGGCGGGAGGCTTGGATTTGCCCTTCTCCTCCGCCGCCTTCTTCTCCAGCTTGTTCTTGTTCAGCTGCCGGAAAATGACGTGAGAACACTGAGAGACTCGCACACACACGAGGTGGAGACACGAACTCAAGAGAATCAGCCGACAGCCTAGTGAGACAATTCTATCGCACTGGAGACACACACAGGGTGGACATGCAGTATAGTATGGGACAAACATCGGTCCTCAGTGTCAATTTAGACAGAATTCCGTTCCTTCGAGGACCACCTGTGGATTTGTAGTCAAGTCTCAGTCTGCTGATTTAATTTAAGTCAGCATATTTCATTTTAATCACAAAATGAAATGCACAGAGACTCGATTAAAAGTTTTACCAATTATAATTCGTTTATTTTGGGTTTGAATCGAAGTGCAAGTATGTCATTTTTTTTACTATAACCCTCTGCTTTGCGACGGAGACAATCAAATGGAGTTGTCATGTGGGCAAATGTGCCAATTGATTCAGTTTTTCAGCACCACCAGAATGCTGAAAAGCCCAACAAAATTTTTGACTATTTCCAACATAACCCAGAGGCGCCGGCTGCCACCCGACCGCCTGCCCGCTCGCCGGCCCGCGGGCCCCACGTACCTTGAAGGAGCCGTTGGCGCCCGTGCCCTTCACCTGCAGCAGCGTGTCGTTCTGCACCAGTGCCTTCACCGAGTACTTGAGGTAGGTGCGCCCGTGCTCCTGGTCGAACCATTCCACCTTGCGCGCCTCGGCGTACACGCGGGCGAGCGATGAACCGCCGCGCTCGCCCAGCGCGCGGATCACGTCGATCACCAGCCGGCTGTATTTTCCCGGCTGGTTCTTCTTCTTCTTTTTCTTCTTGCCGCCGGCGCCAATGCCACCGCCGCTGCCACCGACGTGCAGGTAGGGTGGCTTGGTGGGAGACGGCTTGACGCCCACCTTGATAGCCACCTTGGCCTTCCTGGCCTTGCCCTTCCTGGCGACGACGTCCGGGTCCTGGTCGTCGGAGTGCTCCTCGGCGTGGAGCTCGGGCGCCACCGGTGCCACCTCCAGGGAGTCCATCGCTTCTACCGAGGACATCACCGGCACCACCACGACTGCTGCAATAACGGGGGGTGATTGCGGCCACACGGACAAGAAGCATCAGCAGCAGCAGCAACAACGACGTCCCCCATGTAGCCTTCACCAGACTAGGAAAGTGCTCTTTGGTTCTTTCGGTAAAGTCACTTAGGTATAAAATATAATAAATTAAATCACGACGTTTCGATTGCAACACAAGCAATCATCATCAGACGATAATCATCATCAGAAGATGATCATCATCGGACGATGATCATCATCAGACGATGATTGCTTGTGTTGCAATCGAAACGTCGTAATTTAATTTATTTTATACCCACGTGACTTTATCGAAAGAACCAAAGAGTATGGATCCCTGCAGTCACGAAAACTTCAAATCTAGACTAGGAAAGTGCTGTTAGAAATGCACCTTTAGACGCTAACGTGGCGCACAACAACGGGGCAGGCGGTCCACACCTCAACGCGGGCTGCATTTGTCTCCCTACTGCTGACGTTTACACACCGCACCAAGTACCCACTTGAGGCTGAGTTGACTTAGGGGAGGCCCAGGACTGGTTCAAATATTCACCATCGATTACACTGGTCACACACTTTTTCTGGCATAAGGTATTCCAACGGTTTTAAGGTAATTTTGGGGTGCCGATTCCAAATCTGGCATCAGTTTTTGTCTATCACAGGTTTTTGAGATATCAAATATTGCATTTTCAATAAAACTGCAGAAGAAAAAATTAAATAAATGTGGATATCTACATAAATGATATTATAAACACACTATCCTAAAAATACAGCACCATATTTTAACACTAAAGCAGTCACGACTCGCAACAACCTGCAATCATAAGTGACAGAGTTAATTTCGGGTAAAATCAATGAAAATGGGGTATGCCGATAGCATAAAAATTAGATGTGATAGAGCAAATCTGAGATCAGATTTGGAATCAGCACCCTGAAATTAGTCTAGAACAGCTCCCCATACACTCGCACACACCCGGGCCACCTTTAGCTCTCCAGTACACACTACACTCGTTTAAGGCTGAGTCGACCTAGGGGAGGCCCGTGACTTATCAGATAAATACAACTAATGGTCGAATCCATGTCATGCGATTCCACCCCCGATTTCCTACAAACTCGGAATGTTACGGGGACGCACGAAACGAAACGCATCTCCTGTCAGCAGCAGCAACAGCAGATTGACGTGAACACGAGAGAGTAACGTGACGCAGAGTAACGTAACGTAACGCGAGAGTAACGTTGCGTTGTAACGCAAATGTAACGTAACGCAGGAGGTGTAGAGGGGGCAGGGTAACGTGGCAGAGAATACATTAGCGCGGCGTTAACTGCGTCACGACGCGAATCGTTGAGTCTCACGCAACAACAACAACAAAAAATCCACCACGGAAACTCCCGCCTCGCCTCGAGCGCGCTTTCCACGTTCCTATGGCCGAGACCTCGCCTCTCAACAATTGCATCGCTACGCAAGAGCCCCCCCCCATCACCCCCTCACCTTGGAAGTGTTGAGGGGGGCTCGAGGAGACGACGAAAAGACGGAGACGCGGGGAAGGATGGGCGCGCTGCGGTGAGGTAAACAACCAGCCCCAACAACAGTGGATGAAACGCGCGCTCCCATTGGCTGAGAGCTTGAGACCAGTGGATGAAACGCGCGCTCCCATTGGCTGAGAGCTTGAGACCAGGGGATGAAACGCGCGCTCCCATTGGCTGAGAGCTTGAGACCAGGGGATGAAACGCGCGCTCCCATTGGCTGAGAGCTTGAGACCAGGGGATGAAACGCGCGCTCCCATTGGCTGAGAGCTTGAGACCAGGGGATGAAACGCGCGCTCCCATTGGCTGAGAGCTTGAGACCAGTGGATGAAACGCGCGCTCCCATTGGGCTGAGAGCTTGAGACCAGGGGATGAAACGCGCGCTCCTATTGGCTGAGAGCTTGAGACCAGGGGATGAAACGCGCGCTCCCATTGGCTGAGAGCTTGAGATCAGGGATGAAACGCGCGCTCCCATTGGCTGAGAGCTTGAGACCAGGGGATGAGACGCGCGCTCCCATTGGCTGAGAGCTTGAGACCAGGGGATGAGACGCGCGCTCCCATTGGCTGAGAGCTTAAGACCAGGGGATGAAACGCGCGCTCCATTGGCTGAGAGCTTGAGACCAGGGGATGAGACGCGCGCTCCATTGGCTGAGAGCTTGAGACCAGGGGATGAGACGCGAGCTCCCATTGGCTGAGAGCTTGAGACCAGGGGATGAGACGCGAGCTCCCATTGGCTGAGAGCTTGAGACCAGGGGATGAGACGCGAGCTCCCATTGGCTGAGAGCTTGAGACCAGGGGATGAGACGCGAGCTCCCATTGGCTGAGAGCTTGAGACCAGGGATGAGACGCGAGCTCCCATTGGCTGAGAGCTTGAGACCAAGGGATGAGACGCGCGCTCCCATTGGATGAGACGCGCGCTCCCATTGGCTGAGAGCTTGAGACCAGAGGATGAGACGCGAGCTCTCATTGGCCAGGAGCTTGACACCAGGGGATGAGACGTGAGCTCCCATTGGCTGAGAGCTCGAGACGAGGGAGGGGCTGTTGCAGTGGGATGAGACGCGCTCTCCCATTGGCTGAGAGCTTGAGACCAGGGGATGAGACGCGAGCTCCCATTGGCTGAGAGCTCGAGACGAAGGGGGAGCGATTAGAGTGGGATGAGACGCGCGCTCCCATTGGCTGAGAGCTTGAGACCAGGGGATGAGACGCCCGCTCCCATTGGCTGAGAGCTTGAGACCAGGGATGAGACGCGAGCTCCCATTGGCTGAGAGCTTGAGACCAGGGGATGAGACGCGAGCTCCCATTAGCTGAGAGCCTTAGACCGGGAGAGAGACGCGAGTTCCCATTGGCTGCAACTGGTCGTAGCTGGGGGGGGAGGGGGGGAGATGTGGCCTCCCATTGGCTGCAGTGAAGGTGAAAGCTAGGCTCTCATTGGCTGAAATAAGAGCATCAGCTGAAGCTGAACTAGCCCGTTACAATGCCACGTGGTCTCGGGCTGCACCTAGCCTGGCACCAGCGCTATGGTGACGTCACCACCGCTTCGTGGCAAATTAAAAAAATACCAAAACAAATTTGCACTTTTTGGTTCTTTCGGTAAAGTCACGTAGAAAGGAAGTAATAAAATAATACAAATAAAACTGAGGAAGGCTGCTTGCGTTGTGGCCGAAACGTCGTGAGAATTATTTTATTATGTTTTATTTTTATTATTTTATTATTTTCCTTCTACGTGATGACTTTACCGAAAGAACCAAGAAGATGACATTTGGAATTGTTTACTTTCATGAATGAATCAATCATTACGATTCTCCGCGCACGAGGAAATCGTTAGAATCGATCATTTGGCTTCACTAACGTTAAGAATCGCCATCCGAGAATGGTAAAAGTCGAATCGATCTCCCCAAAAGGCAACCTAAGCTCAATTCTCGGCCACGACACGACCCACTTGATAAAACCGCCCTTACCAGCGTGGTGAAGTATGGTCAAACAACCCCCGCAAGACAGCTGGGGGGGGCTCTTAATCCGTCAAAGTAATCGATTTCTAAATCGATCCAGAGTATTGGAATCGCGAGGAATCGGAATTCAATGCGCGCCTGCCTGCAAGCCAAACCGAGAATCGATTCGTTCGCGATTTTAATCGTCACCGGGAATCGATCCACACCACCTCGGCGGCCTGTGCAACAACTCCCGTTAAGAGAAGCGGTGAGCAAATCACGCCATCGTGCAAACAACCACCGGCAATCATCATCGCCATCAGTCAGCATGCGGTATCATCGTCGTCGTCGTGGTCACGGTGTTGGAGGTTGAGGAGGTTTGTGTAGAAACAGCTTCTGCCTCGACTTGCAGTAATCCCCCCCTCACCCGAGCTGCGCTTTCCCGCGCATTTTTTCACGTTCATTCATTTCGTTCAACTCGGCTTCCATCCACCAACAGCTGTGTGCCGACAAGCCCCGACTCTTGCGCAGGTAACTCACCAACTCACTACCTCACTCACTCACCAACCCACTCCACCAGCTCACTCACCAGCTCACTCACTACCTCACTCACTCACCAACCCACTCACCAGCTCACTCACTACCTCACCAACTCACTCACCAACCCACTCATTACCTCACTCACTCACCAACCCACTCACTAACGCACTCACCACCTCACTCACCAACCCACTCACCAGCTCACTCACCAACTCACTCACTACCTCACCAACTCACTCACTACCTCACCAACTCACTCACTACCTCACTCACTCACCAACCCACTCACCAGCTCACTCATTACCTCACTCACTCACCAACCCACTCACTAACGCACTCACCACCTCACTCACCAACCCACTCACCAGCTCACTCACCAAACTCACTACCTCACCAACTCACTCACTACCTCACTCACCAACTCACTCACTACCTCACTCACCAACTCACTCACTAACGCACTCACCAGCTCACTCACCAGCTCACTCACCAGCTCACTCACCAGCTCACTCACCAGCTCACTCACTACCTCACCCACTCACCAGCTCACTCACTACTCCACTCACCAGCTCACTCACTCACCAACTCACTCACTACTCCACTCACTCACCAACTCACTCACTACTCCACTCACTCACCAGCTCACTCACTACCTCACTCACTCACCAACCCACTCACCAGCTCACTCACTACCTCACCAACTCACTCACCAACCCACTCACTACCTCACTCACTCACCAACCCACTCACCAGCTCACTCATTACCTCACTCACTCACCAACCCACTCACTAACGCACTCACCACCTCACTCACCAACCCACTCACCAGCTCACTCACCAACTCACTCACTACCTCACCAACTCACTCACTACCTCACTCACCAGCTCACTCACTACCTCACCAACTCACTACCTCACTCACCAACTCACTCACTAACGCACTCACCAGCTCACTCACCAGCTCACTCACCAGCTCACTCACCAACCCACTCACCAGCTCACTCACTACCTCACCAACTCACTCACTACCTCACTCACCAGCTCACTCACTACCTCACCAACTCACTACCTCACTCACCAACTCACTCACTAACGCACTCACCAGCTCACTCACCAGCTCACTCACCAGCTCACTCACCAGCTCACTCACTACCTCACTCACTCACCACCCACTCACCAGCTCACTCACTACTCCACTCACCAGCTCACTCACTCACCAACTCACTCACTACTCCACTCACTCACCAACTCACTCACTACTCCACTCACTCACCATCTCACTCACTACCTCACTCACTACCTCACTCACTCACCAACCCACTCACCAACTCACTCACTACCTCACTCACCAGCTCACTCACTACTCCACTCACCAGCTCACTCACTACCTCACTCACTCACCAGCTCACTCACCAACCCACTCACTAACGCACTCACCAACTCACTCACCAACCCACTCACCAGCTCACTCACCAACCCACTCACTAACGCACTCACCACCTCACTCACCAACCCACTCACCAGCTCACTCACCAACCCACTCACTAACGCACTCACCACCTCACTCACCAACCCACTCACCACTCACTCACCAACCCACTCACCAACCCACTCACTAACGCACTCACCACCTCACTCACCAACCCACTCACCAGCTCACTCACCAACCCACTCACTAACGCACTCACCACCTCACTCACCAACCCACTCACCAGCTCACTCACCAGCTCACTCACCAGCTCACTCACTAACCCACTCACTCACTAACCCACTCACTCACTAACCCACTCACCACCTCACTCACCACCTCACCAACCCACTCACCAACCCACTCACCAGCTCACTAACCCACTCACTAACCACTCACCACCTCACTCACCACCCCACTCACCAACCCACTCACCAACCCACTCACAGCTCACTCACTAACCCACTCACTAACCCACTCACCACCCACTCACCAACCACTCACCAACCCATCACCAACCCACTCACCACCCCACTCACCACCCCACTCACCAACCCACTCACCAACTCACTCACTCACCAACCCACTCACCACCTCACTCACCACCGCACTCCCCAACCCACTCACCAGCCACTCACCAACCCCACTCACCAACCCACTCACCAGCTCACTCACTAACCCACTCACTCAGTAACCCACTCACTCACTAATCCACTCACCACCTCATCACAACCTCACTCACCACCTCACTCACCACCCCACTCACCAACCCACTCACCACCTCACTCACCAACCCACTCACTACCTCACTCACTATTTAATGTGCCGCTGCACTCTGATGTTGTAGGAGAAAACATTCATCAAAAAGTATATTTAATTAGGTAGAACGTGTTGTCTATATTTAATTAAAGTTGCGCATTTTGATGTGACGTCACGTTTCTCAAACACCCCTCTCGTCACACATCGTCACAAATGTCTGACCCCCCCTAGGTACGTGACGTCATTTATGGACGGCCCTAATCGCACCACAACCATCACGCTGCGTGTCGGTCACACCAATGCAAATACCCCCCCCCCCCCGGATATGTTGTGCTGTAAAAACTTTTAATTCACAGACCTTTGAGGCAAGTGTTGTTAGCGAGTAGCACCTATATACTGTGTATTACTTGTAAGAACCTCCTGGTTACACCAGCCCACAGTGGATTATTGTGTCCGTCTGTCGTGCAGGGAGAAGCTGGGTTGGGAGGGAGGGGCTGGGTGGGGAGGGTGGGGAGGGGCTGGTCACCCCGTGGAGCCCTTACCTACGTGACTTTACCGAAAAAAAACCTAAGAGTATGAATCCTTGCAGTCACGAAAGCTTCAAATCTAGAAGCCCTTATAAAACTCAACGTTTAACCTACTCGCACCGGCTTGTGCCCGCCCTCACGGTCGGGCATATTTGCGGAATACACCACGCCGCCGTTGACCCTGGCCATTGACCGAGCAACCCAACGTTCCTACCAGCCTCCTCCGCAGGAATGTGTTTAAAAAAAACACTTGTTTTTCGCAAATACATATATCGATGTGTCTGGCAATACACAACGGGTTAACCTGTCAACTAAGAAATGAAGGGAGCTGCCATAGAGCTGTGATGGTTAGCATACGGATATTGGGAGGTCGTCTGTTTGATTCTGTGAACCATTCTCATTCTTCCGGTTCACCCTTGGTGTAATGTGGTTCGGTGTGGTGCCGGGTGGTATGCAGTGTGGAGCGGTGTGGTATGGGGGTGGTGTGGTTCTGTGTGATTTTGTGTGTTTGGTGGTGGTGGTGTGGTGCAGGGATTGGCGTGGTGTAGTGCATTGTAGTGCTGTGTGGTACGCTGTGGATCTGTGCGGTGCAGGTTTGCTCCGTGTGGTGCCTTGCGGCGCCGTCTGCCTGCGCCGCGATGGCATGAAGGAGGCTAGGAGGCTGTTCCCACTGCTCAGCGTGGACAGCGTCGTGCGCCTCTTCGCGCTCGAGCTCGGCTCGGACGAGCCCGACCTCGCGCTCCTCTCCATCGTGCTGGGCTACGTCGAACACCAGCTCACGGTGGCTGTCGCGGCCCGTGCCACTGCCGCCGCAACAGCAACAGCCGCCGCCCCACCGCCGGGAGAGGCGGTCGAGGAGGAGAGGGGGGAGGAAGAGGCGGCGTGCTCATTCCCGCCCGTTCCCTGGCAGCCCGTGGAGGCGCTGCGGTGCCGCTTCGTGAGCCACGTGCTCGGCACCGTCGACCTGACGCAGTTCCGGCGTGGCGCGGGTGGCGGCACGGGCCGCGAGCTCGTGAACAAGGTGTCGGACGTGGTGTGGGGCACGCTGCACCGCTCCTACAACAAGGACCGTGCGCACATCCACTCGCTCTACAGCTACCTCACGGTAGGACGAAGGCAGCTGCTGTTTAGCCACAGAGTGCCGGTGACGTCGCAGCGGCGCTCACGCCAGGCTAGGTACACTTCACGTGAAGTGGCTAAGGCTCGCGAGGGAGGTAGAGTCAGCGGTATGGGGGCTGGGGTGTGCGTAGCCAACGTCACCCAAACCACAAAATGGGTTTGGGTGACGTTTGAGGAATGCGTTGATGGTTTCGGCAATGATGGTGACAAGCCTGGGGTGTTTCATTCAGACGCTGTCTTCCCGACAGACCTGTTCTTCACCTGAGGACGGCTGCTTGCGTTGTGGCCGAAACGTCGTGAGAATTATTTTATTATGTTTTAATTTTATTATTTCCCTTCTACGTGACTTTACTGAAAGAACCAAGAAGATGAATCCCTGCAGTCACGAAAGCTTTAAATCGAAATTTAAAGGTGACAAGTTTGTTGATGAAGTCGGTGCTGAAGGAGGCTGTGAGCTTCAGCGATGCTTGTGAAGCATTGTGATTGAGGCACCAGGCTGCTGCTGGGATGGAGGAGGTCTTTGAGGACTTTCCTGAGGTCGCGAGGGCATCCCGAGGCAGTTTGGATGTGAGTTTTGATACAGGAGGTGTGTGAATCAAGACCCAGCTTGTTGGCTATCTTGCAACGGGTCCAGTCGGTGGTGAGCCCACTGTGGGAGTAGGTTCGTTCCAATCGCCTCCTGAATCCCTCAGCGTGGATGTAATTAGCGGATAGCCAGCAGGAGTCATGCAATGATACGTGGGGTGGTTCGAGGTCTGAGAGTCCAGCCAGTTTTGGTCAACGCTGTCCTGAGATGAGAGTGGGAAATTCGATGCCTTTGAGAATGCGCAGGTAGTGGGTAGTTTTGATGACGAGAGGTCTGGGGGATTGTGGAGAAGTGACGATCAGGTGGTCGGTCAGAATAGCTGACTTGGAACGACCCGATCGGAGAGGGTCAACAGCCAAGATCAGATTAAATGAAGAGGTGCTCATGGTGATATTCGGATTGGGTCAGCGGTGGTAATTGCCACATTATGGCATGAGCAAAAGTTACCTCGAAGACAGCTGTCAATAGTTTGAGGTCAGGCCTGGGCAATTGAAGTCGTCTGTGAGCACCAACCGTTTGATCACGTTGGAGAGAAAAAAAAGTCTGAAAGTTCATTAAGGAAGCTGATCCTGCTTTCAGGAGAGTCGTAGATTAGGATGAGTGAAAAGCTGGTTGTTCTGGTGGCGAAGATGTTACCTACCTCGCCTGGTATACAGGAGGTCGTGAGTTCGATCCCGACTCTGACCTCCTTAGCTGACCATGCTATATTCGCACCCCCGATTAGCACGGTTGGCTACACACGGTGCGCATTAAGTTCAACATGCATAGTTGGAGCTTGCGTGTTCTCCCCGTGAAGGCGTAGATTTTTCTCCGGATCATCTGGTTTTTTCCCTCCACATTTATAAACAATAAACATGCGTTTAAGAGTATTTGGCTGCTATACATTTCCACGTGATAAGCCACTTCATTGAGCTATGGTTTGTGGCCAGCTCGCTTTTAATAATGCTATACGAATGAAGATGCTGTGTGGGTGATGGTGATGACATTGTGCATAATACATAACAATGATCCGGCAATGAGTGAATGCCTATACTGATGATTCGCCACCTCCCCTCACTTCCCCCCGCTGCCATGTGCCGGTGCAGGCTTTGAGAAGCCCGTGAACTTCTCGGGAGCGAAGCTCGATGCGTTCGGCGTCGCGTTCGCCGTGTCAGCCGCGTGCCAGACCAGCCAAGAGTGATTTCTCCTGATATCGCTTAACATAGACCGCATGAAGGTTTGCTAAGGCTGGCTCCTCCTCCAGAAAGACAATGTCCTAGGGTGTTCGCTACTATTGTTCCTACGAACTGAGAGCAATCCCCGCCCCAACGACTGCAGTCTTCCAGGGACCCACGCAGCTGTTGCACATTGCTCTGCCGGGGATGAATAGCGAGGAATGGGTCTACACTTCGTTCGTTACCAAGTCGTTCGCCTTTTGCTTCCAGAACCCTTCGGGGTACTATGAGCACAAGCCGTTTGGACCGGCGATTGGCCTGCCAGGTGGTTAAACCGGTAGAACCAGCACATTCTCCGCCACCAGAAGGGATTTATTGTACCAGGAGTTCTCCACATGTAACAAAGAGGTGATCTTCAATATCTCCGTAGGTCACCATACACAAGTGACGGCGTAAACACTATCAACAACATATGGATCGACCTGTTGAGCCCGTTCACTCTCTGCACCCTGGGCGGACGCATTGGCATCACGTCTATGCCAGGATCGATCCTGAAGTCACCTAGGGGGACGCAACCCTCGTGTATTGTACAAACCTCGTCGTCTTGCTGTAGCCGGGCTACAATGATACATGTCCAGTAGGCTTAGCAGGGTCTTGAATATCCTCAATCACCTACACGGTCGTTCGTATTCCGGCAGCAGAGAATTTTTCCCACACACCTGAATTCTGTTGCTAGTACTAGTAACTCCGCGTCGGGCTGACTTTATTTGTGTGGTGGATAAAAGCTATGAGCTAGCTTACTACCCTCCGCCATGGTGGGGCATATATTTAATTCACCAAGATCCGTATTCGCAGGGAGGGGCGGATGAACTTATTTACCCCATCAGATAGTGACTACGAAAAACGCGTCAAGGCTGCTAGGCGTCGCCCTTCCTGACGTTGATGCCTACTATAGCGCGGGAGGCAGTGCTTTAATGCGTTACGTTACTACCTTGGGTATTAACCCCAGTTCCAACTAATGTGCGTCGATCGGACAAAGAACAGAACAGTAACCAAATGGTTGAGCGTGCACACCGTTCATGCCTTACCAAGGATCGAGATTCGTAGGAGAGGGAGGTGATTGCGTTTAACTTGCTCTGCATAGTATCTCAACAGGAGAGCATGCGAAAACCACTACTTTGAAAATTAAAACAGCCCCCATTGTGGAGTTATAACCATAACTCAGCATGCTGTTATGTCTGGCGACTCCACGTGGATAAAGATAGTGTTTCACTTGAGTAGAGGTGGGGTCATAGAGTCACGGCATAGTCGTTCGAGACGATTAAATTCGCGGTCGTCATGGCGTCCCCCATCCTCCACCCGAATTTTAACGACCGACTTGTCAAAGACACCTCCAATCGACGCTCCAAGCTGCCACAAGGACCTGCAGGCAGGAGGCGCTCGTCGACTATTCGCGATCGATAGACCCATTAATGATGGATCGGCGAATATTGTTAGTGCTAATTACAGTACCCGATCGCGAACGTATCATCGCAGTAACCCTCGGCATTACGGCGTCCTATCTGTCTCCTAAGGTAATTCGCACTGGGGGCGATGAGGAGTATCGATACAAGCAACTGACACTTCGTTCGCTCCCGCGCTCTAGACGAGCATATTTGTCGGAAGTCTTCCATGATCATGCCAAGTAAGTCCATTCACTGGTCCGCTTGTTGCGACCGCCCTTACCGACAAACCGCTGCGCATAGGGGAAGATTATTCCAAGGCTTTCTTAAACTTGATCATTCGATCTGCGAATGGACAATTAGAGTTTTTGCGAGCTTTCTACCCGCTTAACGACAAGACAGTTGTCACCATGTACGGCTTCGAGGGGCAGTGGTACCTGGGAAGGGCCCTCATGGGGCGGCCAATTAAGGTATATTACTATGCGTGTTTAGCGAGTGATATTAAGTAGGATGCTTGGTGAATAAGGTAATCCTCCGCAGGCTTAAAAGATTCGCATCCGATACCTTACCGCGTCAACCTTGCGTAGGAGAAGATTATAATTATACTCCACTTTTAACACGCTACGTGATAATGATTAAACGAGATCCCGTTGCGTATTGTGTACCCAATATCCGCGATTCACTCGCACAATATCCAGTGAAATCAATGATAATAAACCGTATACCGATACTCTAGATAAAGCGTTAGTACGGATTCTGCCGAATGTACTACTCTTCGAGTCTTCTTTCGATACCTTGAAAGACATAAGGTAGCCCAAAAGGTCGCCCTGTCGCACCTAAGCAATCACGATGTGGTATACTCGGACCACCTGAAAGCTATCAGGATCCGTCAAAGGGTTCGGCAAGACCGGACATGGGTGGCGGGGCTACTGTATATCGCATGCCTCGGATGCTGCGGAATGTGAATTTCGTGCCCAGAGAAAACGGGCAGTGACGTAGGGTGCACAGAGAACTATTGCATACCGCTGAACCGTTTTATATTTGGTAAATCTTTCTGTTATAGCTTAACAGTTATACTCGTCGCCGCAGCCGCTATATCGTACAAATTTACCCTATCAGTCGGCAATCCTAGCCGCGATCTACGACTTAGGCTTGCAGAGGAAGTCCGGGATAGTAGGGACTGTATGGATGTAGCGTTGGATCCGCAAAATTTGAGGCGTCGAAATAAATGCACCGCTCAGCGTCGTGCCACTCGAGTAAAAGGTAGTCTTTTTAATCATCGTAGTGATGCACACTCTTATGCTCACTGCGGCTTCGGCGCAGCCCATGGTTACTTATTGCCCGGGTCGTCGGATAACAGAAATACGATATTGAACCACCTCATGATCTACAAGCGCGGCCATAAGATCAACCCAGTAAGTCGGATAAACCCCTTGGATTGCCCGATGAACACATACGGAATTGGCATGGCCCAGCGCAACGCCCCTCGGCGCACTTCGTAATCAAAGATGACTCCAGACCTAATATACGCGCGAGCGAGGTACAGGTGGTCGGCGCGCGTGAACTTTCGTGGCTAGCGCTTTATCACATATGCAGTACAATTGAGTGAATATAAAGACAACAATGGAGGTGCTCGGGCGGTCGAATTACCCGAGTTTGAGCCTCATCTAGTTTGACTATCCCCCTCCAGGTAGGGGGAGCCCTGAGAGTTTTCATAGCTGGCGTCATGAGTGTGTTATTTACTCACGGCACGATTTGAAGCCGCCTGTCCATAGTCATGTGTATTCAAAGATGAGATCAATCCTTAGAGCGCACTTGGGCGTAGTATATGGGCCTCCTAAAAGATCTAGTCCTTCTTTAGCCAAAGTTGAAGGATCTTAGTCGACGAGCGTATATTTACGTGACACCGGCTATAACGCATGCTAGTTATCGAGACCCTGGGTGGGTCGTAAATCGAGGGGTGGAATAAAACTATCTGACCGCTCCGTTAGATTACGCCGCAGAGTAGCATCAGCGGAGAGTTCATCTACCTTCGTTCGGCCACTTCATGAACGGATCAGGACAGCGTGGACATTACATGCCATGCTTGCATAGTGCAAGAGGCTCCTCCCACCTCGAACGCTTCAGTGCGTCAAACAACTTCTGCTGACTTGCTTCACTCCGCTAACGGCCCCAGGTTTTCACGCACACGTTTACGTGCTCCGTCCCCCGCATGCCCTCGACTACCTAATCATTGATGCAGTGCAATAAGTTCGCGATGGCACCTCCAGAGAACGTTAGTAGTTCATCAGTTTCGGTCGCCCCGCTGCTTGACACGAACTGAGCAACACACGGTCTAGCGATTGCCTGTTACTGCAGATAAGACGATGTATGTCGATTCATAGTGTTTGTGGATGGCCCGCGCCATTCACGGCGCGACGGCCTAACTGGACATATGAGACATCTGGAGACCCATGTCTAATGGGCTTGCTTTAACAAACAGTATGATTAGACTTCATCCCGGTGGACAAGATCGCCAATAAAGGATCTTCACTAGTGTTTTCCTTCATACGGCTGTAATCGAGGGCTCCAATTTTCTGCTTGGTCGCTCAGTAAAGAGCGTCGGGAGATTGCCACTGAAGGTTTACAGCGATTAGTGTAAAGAGCAGGGTATCCTCCTCCTCGAGTCGGATAGTGCACCGCTTCAGATACGTTCCCATCTGTTCCCGAGGCACCGCTGTGGGTGAGGCTTTCTAGAGGTCCTCCAGGATGGTAGGAACGATTAGCTCTACATAAGCCCGCACAATTCTGTCCTCTCTATACTCCACCACTACACGTTTCCTCCGCGACACGTTCCCGAACTACCCTATCAAAGGAGAAGATCGCCGGTCAAAATAACGCACTTAACCACGTAGCTATTGAATGTCAGGGTGGGCAAATTCCTCCTGCCAGATCGGGAACTAGACGAGCCAATGTCACGGGAGGTGGGGATCGAGACCGGAACTAGGTGCATCTAACCTTTCATACTTCGGTGAAGTACGTATACCATGAGTTCACTATTTTGCGTTGCGGTCGCTGATGTCCCTTGTCAGCTTGTGGAACTTACTTAGATGGCGCTCCAATTCGAGTGCCATCAGAGGGCGATTCTGCCAATGAGACTGTTGTATATTGTTCTTTGCATTCCATATGGTCGTTGTACGGTTAGGCAGTTGCGGAGCCCAAGTGCTCCCTCCATTTCTGTGGTAGTGCCGGGCCGGGCATGGTTCTAGCTCAGATTGAATATATAGTATTACTTATAACACAGAGAACTCTCTAAGATTTGAGCGGATACACGCCGCGGATGTAGCAACCAGTCCCCAAACGCCCTGCCTAGAGTCACCTGCGTTCTACCAGCGCTGCTCGTAGGATGCCAAGAGTATCAACGCCAATTAGAAAATGCGGCTCCCTCTCCGTCCTTCCAGGAACCGGCCTACCCCACGTGGCGAATTGGTGGTGGAATCGCTGTACGGAGGGCGTGGTTAACGTAGGTATAATTACCTCATGTGCCAGAGCAAGGCCAAACAATCCAGTGCGCTACCCTTCCATAAAGATGATAGAGTTGCCCTGTCTGTTGATGCGTACACCCACAGACCCCTCCCCGCCGGAAGGAAATTCATGGACCTTCGAGGCACCGTAAGTTTACTAGATCACGCCATTAGATGTAAAATGCGACCGAGGGAATCAAACCAACACAGCACTTCGTCACCCCGTACCTGATGGGGGAACACAGATCTCGAGTACGGGACACTACGTAACAAGTGACTTATTAAAGCGGTATAGAGCCGCGTGCTTCCATTTTTCCGTACGCTGTCACTTCCCTCATCTAGCAGCAGTACCCACACTATCATAACGAGGTGTTTAACTAGCTCACGCGTGAATCCTGTCAATTGTTAATGTCGGTAAGTGAGTATTTTGACTCAGTCCATGAGCGGGTGATGCGGTGACGTGGTACCAAAACTGGGATCGTACGATTAGGTCGCGATTCTGAGCCGTCCGAGGAGTGAGTTTCCGATCAACCAGGGCTCTACTAAGTCGAAAGCAGATTATCCTATTTTGAAATTTCGCAGTAACACCCCCACGCTCCAGTATAGTGAACCCAAGCTGTAGTTAGTGGTGGTATCTGTTGTATTAACGCTTCATAGTGTAGGCAAATCCAACTTTCGACATATCTGTGGCCACCCAACCGCTGCCAGGGCAATACTCGTCTCAGAAACTACTAATACTTGCGAATGCTTTCGGTTGCCGTCAATAACATCATTAAAAATGTAGATAAAGAGACAGATTCCTTTGCACGACACACCTACGCTACGCAGGCTGTACTGATAGATTAGGTTTCCCACTTTTAGGAGGTGAGCGACAGGCTAAGTTCACCGACTCCACTAATGATCCGTGAATGCAGTCGCCAGAACCTAGTGGCGTCAGGACGTCAAAGGTTGGCAGGTGGATGATTCATGCACTTTATCCAATTATTGGTGTGAGTATGCGCGGGGGCCTCACCATCCTTCTAGTAGTCAGTGAGCGATGGGATATTAGCGAGAATGGAGATCCCGGAGCGAAATCCTATGGCGAATGATGTGTCAATTCCTGACAGAAGTCCCGGGCGGTACCCCTACTACAGAGGCCGGATGGAATCACGTTTTCTCTAGCTTCCAACACTCAGACTCTTTTTACCATCCTTGCAGAATCCACTTATTCGTTCTGCAAACCCCGTTGTCACTCGTTAGCGGGGTAAAGGAGTTTATCCTCAATCCTAGTAGGATGATAACGATGGTGTCGTTGTCCTACGGCGACCAGTACTTATTATTACGTGCTATTCACCGGGCAGGGTATGTGCTGGCCGAATGAGTGAGAGAATAGCGCAAACGCACTCGCTATTGCTGTTCGCACTGCCTCAGTCGAGGATTAGATTTGTTACTCAATATTCATACAACAGCAACCCTGATGACGTACCGTGCGTCGAGATTCTACTAGCATAAGCGACATATCACACCGGAGTTGAGGTAAATGATCTCTCAGTCCGCTGTCTGTAGACATTAGTCAAAATCTGAATGGAAAATTTTTAGATATCTTGGCCGGTAAGGGGGAATCTGTTGGAGATTTTTTTAGTCCGGCATAAATAACGTAACACTTGTACGCCAGGGCGGATTACACGTTCGGGGCTGCTCAGCTATACGTCTATGCTGGTATCTTTTGCCAGGGGGGCTGAAATCCTACGCTTAAAAAAGCACACTGGTCAAGCTGAGAGAAGAGCGTCGTCATGTGAACCAGCGTAATAATGATGAAAGAATACTTTGGGCAATCCTTTATCGCGGACCCCCCGCAAGTTTGTGGTCGAGGGGATTGCAGCCGGACCTAACAGACACCGATAGTGGTATGAAGTCACAGGCTAAGGGAGCACAATCATCACCGGCCGCTCGGTTAACTCCGGAATGTGCGTGAGAATCGTAGGTAACCGCTGAGACGAATGATAGAGTCTAAATATCCTTATTCAGGCAGCCCCGTGTATCTATTCGCATACAATTTCCATCGGGTTCCCGGCTGCTATGGAGGTCCTCTAGTTCTAATGAATGATTGGTAGCAAGCCATTCATTAAGGGATTCGTTTATCATTAGGTCCTCGAAAGTCTACAGGACATAAAACCTTTTACTGGGTAATCGTAGTGCCCCGGCTCCCCCATGACGAGATGCCTTCCTGCGAACGTGTCCTGGCCTGTTAGCCACTCGTAATATTTGTTAGATCTTCTGAAGCTTAGCCGTAGTCGTTGGGAGGTTATTGGAGCCGTAGGCATGAGTTAAGCCATTGGAAATCAGTACACTGAGGAACACCTTCTAACCAGCGCCACTTTGGAGGATTACAGTATTAGGCCACTGCGTAAAACGCCATTGCCTGAGAGGGTGTTTCTCTTCCCACATTTTACGACGAGAAGTCATAGTGGGCAGGAATCTTGTTACGCCCAGCGAACTAAACGGCCAGGGTAGCCCAAGATCTTACCCGGGAAAAGGCTAAGGACGCAGCGGATTCATTGCAACGTCAGTCCTGTGCTCAGTCCTATCGATCCTATGCGGTTTATCACCTATAGGGAATGTAGGCACGGGTACGGTTTCTGAAGTCAGTGCGCCGACGGTGCGGATATACAGAAACTAAACCACGTATTCGTGAGGTGCGCCGAAGCCCCTAATACGGTACCAACTATTAGATAGCCGGCGTACCGGATCTTTACTGGTGATTAAGTGAGGCTAGAACATTGCGTGTTCGTACTAACTCACTGAATTAAAAGTTGTGAATCCGACGACGACCGTCCAATTTGCCCCGTGCACGAACCGCGACGCAATCCCCCAGCAATAAGTGGAGGGCTTTATTCGAACTATTATGCAGTCCTAACCGCTAATCAATAACCCCGATCCTCCTAGAAATTGGCATTAAAAGAGCACACCTTAATAGTAGTGCTCCAGCTCTTACGATCGGGTTGTCAAAGTCCGGGCCGTGCCCTAGTACTGCGAGAACCCTGCAGGTCCAGGCCCCTGTCACTTTATAGGGAGAATACTAGGTGAACCCAGGATGGGGGAGATACCAGAATAAAGGGGTTACGCTGCAGGATATGCACATACCGGATCCAGGGGTAGTACTGACGAACCTTGGGACTAAAACTCGTGATATCTCCACATGTTACATTATATGACTGTGCACACGGGGGACACCACGAGATCTGCCCCAGACTCTGTTACAATTAAGCATGTCTAGGGGGAACGATATGTCCACCGACCCGGACTGCACCGATGGCTATGCTGTACCGGACCATAGATATCACCATGGTACAGCTTCAATCCGAAGATTTCCAATACGCGATATGGGGTATAGGCCAAGCGCCAGTCATTTCGGGCGCATCTACGACTGCGTACTCGCTAGATTAGTCCGCATCCTATCGAAGCACCGTAGATCGCGGGGTATCTAAAGATGACGACTGCGAGGAGCGATGTACCGCCGGCTATCCACCATTGCTATACGGTTGAGCACCACGGCGGGCAGGGCGAACTTTGGTACATTTTTCTACATGGTCCAGCTACCCCGATTTAGTCTCCATACTATTCGAAGAGCGCTTAATATTACCCTCTGACCAGGCGTTAGTAAACAACTTATGCGAGCCTTATACTACGGGAGACCGTAGAGCTCCTTGGTGAGGAACGTAAGACTGAACGAGTTCATCTTTACTTTGTAGTTTGCCTTAGTCGGTTGACAGTTAGACTTAACTGTCTTTAATACCATAATCGACGGCGGCCACTAAATTAAGTCAGCTGATACTGTCCCATTATAATGTTGCCTCGATTTCCATCACACGGGACTTTCAGTAACGTAGCCCATGCTTGTGTACAGCACACCCTAAGTGTCCCGGTGGGGGGAATGGTCGCTGGCAGTACCTCTCCCAGATTTTCGTTGATTACAAGTATTGGTCGCTAAAATACACATGAGCATGATGCTCGCTGTAGGGTACTTTATAGTGTGTCATAAAACGCATCGTTTATATTGTAATGTGCCCCTAAGCAGACTGCTAGACATAGTGCTTACGAAAGTGTAGGTAATCTGGTCCAACTCTAAACTAGTATGTAGAACCTGCAGTTATGGGGCCCAGTTAGCTCTCATAGAAAAAGGCGTTACCAAATCGTATGGACACTATAGCAAAGAGGGCTGCGCAGATCCGTCCTTCCCACATAGAGAGTGCCATAATCACCCTTGCAAGTGCCGACACTTAGAGTAGTTCATCAAGCATATGCCCTGAGCGTATGGTGCAGCAAATCACCTGCAAGAACTTTGCACGACCACCGATGCATCAGGAGGTCTGGACTAGAGGGAGTAATGAATCTCCACTTTGTCCCTAAAGACACTTATGAAACTCGTAGGATATTGACTATCCGGCGGCACGACAGAGTAGAAGGTTGCAGTGCTCCTATAGATCTCCTTGCACTTGAGATAACAAGCTACCTGCACTGCTAGACAATTCTCGTGCCCGTCGCGCATTGACACGTTAACGTAGCCAGCGACCACAAAGCGTAACGTGTAGGTATTCGTCGCTACCAACTACAAGTGTAAGTAGTCTGGAGCTCAAGTAGACTCCTATGAAACATCGGCATGCGAAGGTGATCAATTTACGTTAGCACTTACGTGGGAAGGTGTGAGGAAATAATACCTCAGGTGTGGAGACTGCAAACAGAAAGGACTATTGCAGCTGTATACGAACCCATTACGTCGGCCCCCAGAATCCGTACCAGCTCAACACCGCTAATAACCGGCGAGCGCGCTCGAGGCTAATGATTACGGGATACCCAGATCGATGAGTCTGGATTGGCCGTGTGGTATAGACCACTTCGCTGCGATCGAGGCGTCTACGAGATCGCACTATAGCAACTTACCTGCGTCCAATAAGCGAAGCCACCAGGAAGTATGAGGTGGCAACGACACGAGACCATTGTCATTTTACAAACTCTACGGGTACCTATAGAAAGACCCGTCTTACTCTCTAATCAATGCTGAAAACCACTGAGCGCCTAAGGCGCGGAGATCGGACTATGATGTGACGACTTATAACTTTACACTATTATACAATGTGTCCTTCCACCCTGCGAGTGTAATCGGGGATCGGACCCGCATCACAATCAAGATACAGGGTTCTCGTCAGAACTATCTCCCGGATCTAACTTAATTTCCCGTCGTAACCTACCCGAAGTATAGTTTGTACAGGCTCACTTTAGCGTGCGCAGAGAAATTCCTACGCCAATAAATTCAGTGGCGTACTCAAATTGGTAGGCGAATCGCGGCCCTTCTGAGTTGTAAGTAGATGCGAACTACATCTCCCCAAGCGCTCCGCGGGAACTGACATGGCAGCAATACCCTTTATCTATGGGAAACTCCTTAGTTTCGGCACGTATGATATTTTTCAGCTGGAGGTGGGACTATTCACCCCTAAGTGGACTGATGCGGTTAGAGGAGTCCACTACGATTGTTAGACTCATGGCCGGTGTCAACTGTCGCCTCGCGGCGCATTCTCTCAGTGGACGTACGAACCCATGCTTAGATCTCGGAGGGTTCACACCAATCTTTTAGATGGTCACTCGGTGATTAGTTTCACTGTCGAGCGAAAGCAAGTAATTGAACATTCAAGCGCCTGCACCACGGCGTTTAAAGTTTCGCACAACAGTAAACGTTACGAAATAGCCATCAAATGCGGATCATTGCGAAGGCCGATAGTTCACCTATACACACTCAGCGCTGTAGGCTAGCGTGAAGTAAGTAAACGAGGGCCCAGAGCCCGTAGTAATCGTTCTGGCCAATGATCCTCGGCAGCCTTTCGTCCGAGCCGGTCCAGTCTTTGTAAATGCTATATTTACTGGCGATATTGCCACTTTTAGTGTGATTGAAGAGAAAAACCAAGGATCATTACCATTAAAAACGGCCGCCTTGTGCCATCAGCGGCGCATACGGTGGGTTCAAATTTAAGACTCAGCCCCGGGGGAGGAGAATTCTAAACATCGGTTAGGTAAAGTTGCCTGGAGAGGCACTCTACCTTTGCACACATAACACCAAAGTTATCGTCCAAAATGGCCTACCCGCCGCCGTTCTGTTGGTTAACGCTTTATGTCACCGACTTCACTCTCCCTTGTGTCTTCACTTCCATAGGTGATACGTCTAGGCCTATTAGAGCTCCACAAGCCATCAGGTCCTGCCGAACTTGTCATTCTTCTAGATTACCACCACAGGCCATGATTAAAGTAACTACTTACTGGCAACGGGGCAACCATTTACGTAAACTATATTCTCAGAACGTCCCGCTGACGATTCCTCGATCATGGGGCTACTTCGGGATAATTTTGCATCTGTATGCTGATGTCATGGCACACGTCGTGTTGTA
>NW_024705494.1:2798-39740 GCF_018977255.1 Callorhinchus milii | reverse complement strand
AGAACGCGCCCGTTATGACATGGGACAACCCCATTAAAGCGTGGAACGTGCCTTTTATAGCGTGGAACGTGCCGTTATAACGTGGAAGGCTCCCGTTAATACGCGGACCGCACCATTATAATCCGGAATGCATCTGTTGTAATGCAGGAAAGCGCCCACATTATAACGTGGAATGTGCCCGCTATGACACTGCAGCTGAGCGGTATGATACAGTAGGCGGAATGCGGAATTATAACGTGACGTGACAGCATACCCTCCATTATTGGTCTCTTCATATCACTGTGTGCGTGTATTATAGCTTGAAAAACTTTATCGTTACATTATATACGGGGATATTATGTTTGCTTAATGTGCTTTCCTTAACGCGGCACTTTTCAGGAATGCATCTACCAGGTGAAATGAAGACTTAATGTAATGTAGAGTGAACTGATCCAGAACAGGGGGAGAACATACAAACCACACAGGAGGGCACCGAGTCAGGAGTCAAACCGGGGACCCTCTGTGAGGCACGAGTTGTCACCACCTCATCACACGGCCGCCCACAGCAAAGGACTGAACAACAACGTCGTCCTTGTGACACACACCGCTCTGAATTCTTACCTCAATGGTGATACCAAGATCTTCACGGCCACCAGGGTGTTCCTCATGTGGTCAAGGCACCGGATCACCTGGCCTTGACCTCCTTCCCCAATCTTCTTCAGCACCTCATAGCGGTAGTGGAGGTGCTCATGCTGGACCTGCACCAAATTACAATCATTTAGACTGACTATTTTTGGAAAATCACAACATGTAAGAAGTGTGAGCATTATTTTACGAAATAATTGTTTTATTAAGTGTTTGGTTTTCTTAAATCTGTAATTGTGGAATGCTCTGATGTCTGCTGGCTGAGACACCCTTAAAAAGCTCATTAGCTCAATGGGCTTAAGCTTGTGAAATAAACTTGATTGTGAAGTGTGGTGAGAGTGCATGTGTGCTGTCTCTGGTTGGTTGGTACTTCAGGTGCAATGACAAGAAGCCACGAACCTCGCGACGCCGCGCCTGTGACCGCCCCACGGCGCGGGGGCTTTGTGGCGAGTCTCACCGGAATGTAATGATGTTCGTGGTCGTCGTATCCATCGTTGTTTGGTCCCCGGGATCTGTTGCGGAGCGCAAAGTACCATACTTCCTGTATGGCGCAAGCTCCAGCTTCTCCCGGTGGGTCATTTGAGGGCCAAAGAGAACCAGGATTGCTGCAGGCAAGAGAATAACAACAACAGCTGTCATTTGTTTAGATTCCTTTTCAGGAGGTTCCTGCAGATGATTTACAGAGAATGGGTGACGCTGCTGCCATTACGTCTGCTGTGTGATCCCAATTTGAGAATTTGCAGGGGATTTGGATGTTTTGGCCAATACCAGTTTATGTCTGTATGTTGAACTTATTTTGCACCGTGCTTCGGCAACCCTGCTAATCAGAAGTGAGGGGGAAGGACAATAAACTAAAAAGTTCGCAAAAATTATAGATTTAAAAGAGTATCGCTCCAGTGGCTTCCTAATGTCGGAAGAGCATTCCAGATGACTGCAGAAGCACATCTGAAAACGTGCGATGCAGTGACCATCTTCGTTCGATGTCCAGCTATATGCAGCTTTGATGACGTCTTAGGTTGCTTGAATTTGACAACGGGGTTAATGAATTAGATAAATATAACACAGATGCCAAGGATTTTATGAAATAAGAATAGCTTTTATCCTTTCTGGCACAAAAACAGGTGTTAATATGTTCAAACACCAAATAGATACCTTTTGCAAGGCATCACGTCTGCATTTACCACACGTACTTGTGGAAAAATATGCAAACAAACATGCTCCGATAATATATGCATTGTCTTTGATATTGACTGGCCTGCACCAGAGACAGCCTTCTTTATGACCTTGTCTCGCCGGTGTGAGACCAGAGAACGGCAAAAGTCGAACGGTACATCACCCATGCAACATGGCCACCATGAAGTCCCCCATGCATCATGGTCACTGTCACGTCCCCCTTGAAACATGACCGTCGTGATGTCCCACCATTCAGTGTGGCCATCTTGACGTCACTCATTTCTGTTCATACCTTGTGGCGACTTGCTGCGGATGGAGGCGGTGCGCGCTGAGGACAGCGCACTCCACGTGGTGCAAGACTCGCCATTACTCCGAGCCTCTCCAGCTCGGCTGATCTACACACACACACACACAAAAGGTCCACCACTCGGGCTTGAGGAGTGAGTGGGACTCGGCAGGACGAGCCATGGCCAGGATGGACAACAATGGCTGACAATCAAGAATAATAACAGCGACAACCAAGGAACGGAACACATCAGAGAGGAGAGCCGCCAGAGAGATGGCGATGAAACCGGCGCTTGGCGGATTATTCCATCACAGGATGTGAGGGTAGCAGGGTCTCAGGGAGGGAGGCGTTCATCCATCAGTGGATTATAACAGTGCTGTAGATGCTCACGCGTAGACGGGCATGTACACCAACAGGATCTCGGAGAGACACTGATAGACGCACACACACTCAGGGGGCAAGGAGAAGCACATCCAGGTATACAGGTCACAGGTAGGCACACGCAGAGGGAGAACACACGTCCACCCATACTTCACCACACAAGTCGAGGAGCCACATGTACCTCCTGGTAGCAACTTGCAGACGAGGGTGCTCAGAGCTCACGGTGTCTCTCGCGCGGTCCGGGTCTCTGCGTGGAGAGCGGGAGACAGAGGCGAGGGTCACAGAGTCGAAGGGGCGTGACACACCCACGTCCAAACACACGTCACTTCACAATGCGGACTCTCATCATCAACACAGACTCACATCCTCACCAGTCACCCATAATATGAAAAACACAAAAAGCAATAACTGCCTTTCCTCAGCATGCTTGGCAAGGCGGTGTTGAATAATCCTTGCCAGGACCTTTCCCGGCACACCGAGGAGTGAGATGCCCCTGTAGTTGTTACAGTCTGTGCGGTCTCCCTTCTTAAAGATGGGGACCACCAGGGCATCCTGCCACCTCACTAACACCACCACCACTAATACCACAACACCACCATCACTAACACCAGTAACACCACCACTATCACCACTAATAACAACCACAATCACTAACACCACCATCACTAAAACTAACACCCACCATCACAAGTTGCGGATCGGGGGGTCTTGTTGGGACCATCTCGGGCCGGGGTCAATGGACCCGATTTGCTAGCGGCTCAGACCATGGTGAGAGGGGATGGGGACCCCTTCATTGCAGTCCTTAATGTAGGATCGCGAACGGCCGTGGTTCCTCAAGGGACCGTGCTTGCACACGCAACGCCGGTACCCTATGAGGAACCACTCGTGGGTCAGGTACCACCGATCCTCCGTCGCGACCGCATTCGGACTGTGATGACGGATGGCTGGATGCGCTTTGCGCGGGATCAGTGGACCTGTCCGACTCGCAGCGCGCGCAGCTGCGAGTTCTCCTGAGCGAATTTGCTGACGTTTTTAGTCAACACAAATTTGATATTGGTTGTACTAAATTGCTGCGACACCATATTGACACGGGTGACAGCGCGCCAATCCGCCAAAATCCCTTTCGGTTGAGTCCCGCCGAAAAGGATCATGTCAAATCGGCTGTTGATGACATGCTAGCCGCCGATATCATTTCCCCTTCCAACAGCCCGTGGGGCGCGCCGATCGTTTTGGTGAAAAAACACGACGGCTCACTGCGGTTTTGTGTCGACTTTCGGCGTCTGAACAAAATTTCTGTGGCAGATGCGTACCCGCTTCCTCGAATGGATGAGTCGCTCGATGCCTTGGCGGGGCGCGATTCTTTTCCACCCTCGATTTACTATCTGGATTCTGGCAGCTTCCTCTGGATGACGAATCAAACCTAAGACTGCTTTCGTACACCGCAAGGCCTCTTCCAATTTAACCGCTTGCCGATGGGTTTACATTCTGCGCCGGCAACTTTTCAGCGGTTAATGGAACTGGTCTTGGGCTTGCAATGGGATTCGTGTTTAATTTACTTGGACGATGTCATCGTCTTTAGCAAATCCTTCGAGGAACACCTCCAGAGGTTGCGTGCTGTTTTTCTCAAAATGCGGGCTGCCAATTTGAAATTTAAACCGCAGAAGTGCCATTTGCTCCGCGAATCGGTGCGGTATTTGGGTCACATTGTTGGCGCTCGGGGATATCCACTGATCCCGCCAAAACGGAATGCGTCAGCTCCTGGCCGACTCCCACCTCGGTGGGAGAGGTCAGGAGTTTCATTGGGTTCGCGTCGTACTATCGACGTTTGTGGCTGACTTCGCTACGATCGCGAAACCATTGCATGCCTTGACGTCCAAGGGAGTCAGGTTTCATTGGGGGCCGGAGGAGGAGGCTGCTTTTCGCGCCCTCCGGAATGCTGGGGGCTCCGCCGTTGAATTACCCGATTTCTCACAACCCTTCTTGCTCGATACAGACGCAAGTAACACGGGCATGGGGGCGTGCTGTCCCAGCTCATTGGGGCGTAGAGCATGTGGTGGCTTACGGTAGTCGGGTACTGTCTCCAGCGAACAACGGTACTGCGTTACCCGTCGGGAATTATTGGCATTGTTTATTTCATTCAGCAGTACCGCCCGTATCTGTACGGTCGGCGTTTCACCGTCCGTACAGATCATGCGGCCCTACAGTACGCCCTGCGGGTTCAACCACCATCGGGGGGTAGTTGTCTCGGATGGTTGGAGATTTCCAAAGACTACGACTTTGTCACCAACATATCGTAAGGGCGTCCACCACACGAACGCTCACGCCCTGTCGCGGTTGCCACTCACTTCGGAGTTCGCTTCCCTTTGGTTTCGGGGCGTTGTAAGGCCCCCGAACGTGACACCGATTCGGTCCTCGTGGCCGCCGCCGATGCGCCTTCGGCTTCGGGTCCTATCGAGCATGAAGGGAGGGACTCGTTGCTGGGGTTGTCGGATTGCGGAGTGGGGATGCCTCCAAATGGAGGACACCTCCCTCCTCGCTCTGCGCCGTCGCACCGGGGGGGTTGGTCAGGGGGTGGCGAACGTTGACTCGTGGGGGTTGTTTCAGGGGCTTTTAATGCACTGGGACGGAAAATCCGCCGCCAACGGCTCGTGGTGCCTGCAGCATTGAGGGGTAAGGTGGTATGGGCTGCGCATGAGCGGCTCCTGCACTTGGGGGTTCACAAGACCTTTGCCATCCATGCTCAGCTCGATTTCTCTGGCCGGGCATGGCAAAGGACGTGGGGGATCTCCTGGGGTCGTGCAGCGCAATGCGCGCAGCGGAAGCCACCAGCGAGGGGGTCCAACCCTCCGCTGCAGTCCATAAAGGTTCCCGGGTTAACGAGCTCGTTGCTCTGGATATTCTCGGCCATTTCCCGCTACATCCCAGGGAAATAGGTATTTATTGACAGGGGTCGAATACTTCACGAGATGGCCATGGCCTGGCACCTGGCCAACCAGTCGGCAGCAGCCATCACGGAGGCCTTTGTCCAGGGCTATGTCCTCGACAAGGGTGCTCCGGAACGGCTTGCTGACTGACCAGGGTAAGAATTTTTCGGGGAAACTCCTCCGAGAGGTGTGCGACCTCTTGGGTACGGAGAAAATTCGGACCTCCCCGTATCACCCAAACTGACGGGATGGTGGAACGGCTGCATCGGACCTATCACGTCCATGCTGTCCCAGCAGGTATCGGAATCCCAGACAGATTGGGACCTTCGCATTGCCGGGTGTTACAAGCCTACAGGATGGTTCCCCATGCGGCCACCGGATTTTCCCCTTTCTTTTTAATGTATGGCCGCGAGGCTACCCCCCCTGTGACGACCCAGCTGAAGCTCTCGGTGCCTCAGGCGAAGTCTACATTGTCCGAACACGTTAAATTTAACATCGCAAAGATCTGAGGCGCGGAAAGCGGCCGTGAAAATTCTGAACTCCGCCAGAAGGCGAACGAGAGGCTTAGGCTGGGGCGGATACATGTGTTCAAATGGAAACCGGGGACAGGGCATGGTTGCACTGTCCCCAGGTGCCGCTGGACCTCGTCAAAGTTGGTACGGCCGTGGCGGGGGCCCGTGGAGGTCGTACAGGTCTTGCGGCCGCAATGTGTACGCGTCAAATGGGGGAGGCGTCGGTGGTACGTGCACCCCTCAAGGTTGAAACCGTTCATTGCGCCGCCCCGTGGTTCGCACACACACACGCATGGCCAAACGTGTGAGGGGTCCGCCGACCCCCGACGTCGCTGCTTCGCCTAACCTGACATCACTGTTCCATCTCCAGGTGCAACAGGAGTGACGGGTCCACGCCGCCAACCCCTCCCGGGGGGTCGGGGGTCACTCGGCAGCGAAGCCAGACTCTCTTGCACCCGGACCGTCAACAACGCCACTGAGCGTGCCGGACGGGCCCTTGTGACGGGCCCGCCGCGAGAACGCGCGCCAAAAGCGCAGACTTTGTGAGGTCGGCCGTTGGGGGGCCCTTGCGGACGGTGGGGGGAGGCGTCCGGAGCGCGTGTATATATGTTGGTTTTGCGGAATGGGGTATTTATTCGGGGGGTGCGTCGGGTTATTTTTTTCTTCCCTGTTTCCTGTTGTTGTTGTTGTTATGGTTGTCATTGTTCTTGTTAAAATTACGCGAGGCACACACGTTTTGGGGAGGGATGCACCTTTATTCTGATTTTGTTGCAGCCGGGGACGGCTGCGAGCTGTACAGGGGGGGGTGATGTGGAGGTGTAATTGTGTATGGGCACGGATGGCTAAAACACAAGGGGCGTGTTTAGGGCCGTACACAGAGGAGGTGCTCACACCGACGTCCGCACCTGCATCCCCCACGGGCCCCTCCGGGGGCCGAGTGCTATAAAAGGTGGTGAGCCGGAGGGCTCGAGGTCGAGTGTTAGCTTAAACCAGCGAAGAGTGAAGACCAGCTGGAATAGGCCCCGGAGCTCCCCTGGCTCGCTGTCCTTGTCAGGGCCGACCAGGGCAAGCCGGTGGCGTGGCCCCGAGAGCCCAGACTGACGTTCTTATAAGAGCCGGTCTGGAGACTCAGGGTGCCGGGATCCCAGCTTGACCAGGGCTGGGATAGGTAGCCTCCCCTAGCTCCGTAGTGGAGACTCGGGCGTAGGTTAGCGGGGTTAGATGTTGTGTCTCCCTGTTAGCGAGTGAAGGGGACGATACCCCTTAAGTACTGTGTGTACCCGTTACTGTGCACAAGTTGGTGTTAATAAATAAGTGTGCCTCCGACCCCGTCGTCAAGCCTCCTGAATACTTACTACACATAGTCAAACTTGCTCTGAAACACAACTGTACACGGATAAACTTTGTGATTGACCAGTATCCAAAAATGAGTATTAAAAATCTAGAACGGTTACATAGAGAAAATTTATGGACGGGATCAGAAGACACCAACACAATGGAAAAAGTTTCTATCAGATGGAACAAACAAAGAAGCACTGGCAGAATTCCTCTATGTTGTGTGGCGAGAGGCTGATCTTACCACTGTGGGAAAGGACTTAAGCTTGTACATAGCACATGGAGACCTGTGTCACTGCGTGACTGTAATGGAGGGTTTACATACTCTCAGTGCTGTTGAAGATCTGACATGTGATCATGAGGAATGTGACACCAGAGTGTTTTTACATGCACAACATGCTGCACAGGAACATCAAAACTGTAGTCATCAAAAGCCCTGATACTGATGTGGCAGTGATTGCTTTAAGTCTGCAGCCCAGATTTACCATGTAGGTTGTATTTTTTTCATGGGGGTTGGCAACAAAACAAGGCTCATTGACTTAGCTAAGGTGTTGTCAGCTCTTGGCACAAGTGTCTGTTTGGCACTTATTGGGATCCATACCTTCTCAGGTTGTGACTCTACAAGTGCCTTTTATGGCAAAGGCAAAAGAAAGCCATTTTCTGTTGCTTGTGAGAAAGAGGAATATCTAACTGCTTTTACAAATCTGGGTAGCAGTTTTAACCTAGACCAGTCTACATTTGAGCTACTTTGCACATATGTGTGCCACCTGTATGGCCAGTCGGCTTTTCCAGAACTATCCATGCCCCGACAAGTGACGCCCTGTACCAATACTGCAAAAGGGGCAAAACTACCAAGCAGCCATAATGAGACATTCTCTGAAGGTATAATGTGTGCCCTTCACCCATCGGCAATGGATGGCACCTCGAGGATGGTGAGTTAACAGTGACCTGGATGACTAGAAATCCTGCCCCTGGAAGTGTGTTTGCAGGCAGTCCACTGCAGTTGCAAGCATAGCAAATGTGAGACTGGAAGATGTTCCTGTATGTCTGCAAGACTGTCTTGTACTGATTTATGTCGGTGCCAAAATTGTGCAAATGTTTCACAAGAAACAGAAAAAGACCTACATGGGATGATGGCTCTGATAGTGATAGGGATGATACCGATGAGTAAATATGCGCTGTGTTAGAAAAAAGGCACATGTGCCTTCTTTTTCCCTGCAGTGGAATCGGATCGCATGGGTCTTCTCCCCCATGCGATCAGATTCCTATGCGAGTTCGCAGATTGCACTGTGATCTGTGAACAAAACTGCAGGTGTAATTCACTTTTTAATGGCACCCGCACCAGTGTGAGCCTGGGGTAAAAGCGGAGTTCCCCCAATCAGACTGCATTGATGGGCAGTGCAGTCTGTATGTCTCTGTGTGGGCAAAGTTATTGCTGGTATATTGTTTTTGTAGCGCTGTATATATATTGGTATTTTACTAATAGCAATTTTGACTCCCTAGGAAACAATGATGTCAAGAAAGAGAAAAATTGACTCGGAGTGTAGGATATTCAAAAAACAGTGGACTTATGATTACTTTTTCATGCAGTACAAGGAAAGAGCTGTGTGTCTGATATGCCAGAATATAGTGTCTGTGTTCAAAGAATACAATTTACGTCGACACTATGAAACTCAACATGAAGATAAATATGATTGTTTGGTCGGAGAAGTAAGAAAAGATAAAATATTAAAACTGAAAAATACATTGACAACTCAGCAAAATACTTTTGTGAAGCAGAAGCAACTAAATATTTTATCACTGCGAGCAAGTTTTCAAGTTGCCAAGCTAATAGTGTGCACTGGCAGACCATTCGTGGAGGGAGAATTTGTTAAAGAATGCCTTCTTTTTGTTGCCAAAGAGATGTGTCCAGAGAAGGCCGATTTATTTAGTACATTGAGTCTTTCAGGACCTACAATTACACAGAGGATTGAAGAAATGGGAGACAATTTCCATCAGCATTTGCAAAACTCCACAAAAAAACTTTCCTATTTTTCCTTGGCACTCGACGAAAGCAATGATGTTCGTGATTCTGCACAACTTCTAATTTTTATTCGTGGGACGAATGACTATTTCGAAGTCACAGAAGAGCTTGCTGCACTGCAAAGCATCAAAGGAACAACTACAGGAGAGGATATCTATGAAAAGGTTTGCCAAACTGTGAATGGTTTGGAGCTGAACTGGGCTAAACTAGCCAGTGTGACAACTGATGGTGCTCCTAGCATGGTGGGGTCTAAGAAAGGAGTAATTGCTCGCATTAACCAAGAGATGGACAAACATAACCATTCTCATCCAATAGCCATACACTGCCTCATCCACCAACAAGCGCTGTGTAGTAAATCACTGAAGTGGGACTCTGTTAACTTCATTAGAGCTCATGCACTAAACCACAGACAATTTCAGGAATTTCTGTCTGAGCTAAATGTTGACTATGAAGATGTTCTGTACCACACAGAAGTCCGTTGGCTGAGTCGAGGGAGAGTTTTGAAACGTTTCTATGACTTACTTCCACAGATTACAGCTTTTCTGTTTTCAAAAAACAAATAAGTACCAGAGCTCAATGATGCAGAATGGAAATGGCACCTTGCCTTTCTGACAGATGTAACAGAGCTACTCAACAGTTTCAATGTGCAACTTCAAGGAAAGGGGAAGCTCATCTGTGATATGCAATCACATGTCAAAGCATTTGAAGTAAAATTAGGCCTCCTCATCAAACAAGTGAAGGAGGAAAACTTCTGCCATCTCCCCACAACTCAAAATCTGTTAGCGGAAAAACCATTGGTTGCATTCCCAAACAAAACATGTGTGGATTCACTGGAAAAATTGCAAAAGGAGTTCCAATTTAGATTTAAAGAGCTTCATCTCCATGAACAGGACATACAGCTTTTCCGTAACCCATTTTCTATTGACATTGAGAATGTGGATACAATTTACCAAATGGAACTGGCTGAACTGCAGAATTGTGACTCTCTGAAAGACGCATTCAAGTCAAGCAGCCTTCATAATTTCTATGCATTTCTCCCCTCTGAGACATATCCTCATCTCAGGAACCATGCACTCAAAATGGCAACCATCTTTGGCAGCACTTATGTCTGTGAACAGACTTTTTCCAGAATGAAACATTTGAAATCTCCAACCAGATCTAGACTAACGGATGCACACTTGCATCACTTGTCAGGACTAGCAGTGACAAATATGGAACCGGACATTGACCATCTCATTAGCCAAAAGCAGGCCCATAGTTCCCATTGAAATACTGGCAAGTTTGTTGATTTAACTTTACTTGTTCTTCATTTTAAATATTGTATTTGTTCCCGTTTTGTTTCTTCACTTCAAAATAAGATATATGCAGTGTGCATAGGAATTTGTTCATAGTTTTTTTTAACTATAGTCCGGCCCTCCAACGGTCTGAGGGACAGTGAACTGGCCCCCTGTTTAAAAAGTTTGAGGACCCCTGGTGTAGCATTTCGAGTCATTTCAGCCAACTTGGGCCAAAGTGTGCTTATATTTGTATCTTTCTGTGATTACACAGTACCTACTGAAAATGTTGATGTACAAAACATCACAGTTTTGCTAAATTTAAAATGTTTATGTTTAATTTTGCTTAGTGCCAATCCGTGAAGTTGAAGCATATTTTCTACAAATGTGCCATATTTCATGGTCTACATTCACACTTGAGTATATAATGCACCAAAACCTGTCTCAAGTGTTTAGGTACATGTATAAGTGTCAGTTTGAGAGATATTTGGTGTTGCTAAAATGTATATAAATAAAGCTACAAACAAAACCAGCAGAATAAGATTTTCGTTTTTTCCAATTCACAATTATATACATTTATGGATTATGAAAAAAAACTGCAGGGAATTTTGCGGAGAAATTTTAACATAAAGTCGAAAATGGTTTTGTCTATGAAAAAATCTTTTAAAAAGTAGTTCCCAGGTGTGGGAACGAAAATCATTTTTTAGCCACTTTTTCCTAGTTCACCTTACGGCCTACTAACCCATCCAGCACTCACTCACCGAGCTAATCAATCTCTAACCCATCAACTCGCTCTGCCACTGACTCTTTCAACCACAACTCACCCACGCACCCGCCCACTCACTCACCCAATCACTAACCCACTCACTCAATTTCTAACCCACCCACTACCCACCCACTACCCACCTAACCTCCTACCCACACACTCACTCACCCACTCACACACCCACTCACTCATCCATCCACTCGCATACTCACCTAGCCACTCACCTACTCACCCAGTCACATACACATCCACTTACCATGCCACCTACTCCATTTTTAACCCACACACACACCCAACCACTCCCTCAGCTACTCAGCTACTCACCCACTAACCACGTCATTATTCACCCACCCACCCATCACTCAACCACCCAATAATTCAACCACCCAATAATTCAAGCACCCATTAACTCAACCATCCACTACTACCCACGAGCCTCTCACAAGTACCCACCCACACACTCACCAACACACTACACTGAATCTAAATTATGTTTATTTTACCAGGTAAGGCTGACAGAGCTATATAAAATATTTTTCAGAAGTGGCCTGGTTACAAATGATTGGTCAACGAAGTGCTTATCACGTAATCATTTATTGCACTGCAATCATTAAAATGCTTGTTGATTTTAAATGTGGAGGGAAATATACAGGCGTCAGGGTTGGGATAAAACCCACAACCTTCTGCATACCAGGCGAGGTAGTTAACATCTCGCCACTGTGGCGCCCCACTGTCTGACTCCCCCACCCACTAACCCACACACTCACCCACTCAAACACCCACTCACACATCCACACACTCACCCACTCAAATACACACTCACACACCCACACACTCACCCACTCAAATACCCACTCACCCACTCAAATACCCACTCACCCACTCAACACCCACACACTCATCCACTCAAACACCCACACACTCACCCACTCAAACATCCACACACTCACCCACTCACCCACACACTCACCCACTTACCCACACACTCACCCACTTACCCACACACTCACCCACTTACCCACACACTCACCCACTCAAACATCCACACACTCGCCCACTCAAATACCCACTCACCCACTCAAATACCCACTCACCCACTCAAACACCCACACACTCGCCCACTCAATCACCCACACACTCACTCACTCAACTACCGAGCCACTCACACACTCACCCACTCATCATGCCACCAAATCAATCACTAACCGACACTCATGCACCCAGTCACTCTCTCACTCAGCCACTCACCTCCGACCCATCAACCCATCTACTCACTAATCTACCCACCTACACACTCACCCACTCATCCACACACTAAACTAATATTTTTTTATTTTTTTATTTTACCAGGTAAGGCCCTCAGCTCCTCCACCAGGGTCTCCTCCTCCTGCACCACCAGCTCCTCCACCAGGGTCTCCTCCTCCTGCACCACCAGCTCCTCCACCAGGGTCTCCTCCTCCTACACCACCAGCTCCTCCACCAGGGTCTCCTCCTCCTGCACCACCAGCTCCTCCACCAGGGTCTCCTCCTCCTGCACCACCAGCTCCTCCACCAGGGTCTCCTCCTCGTGCACCACCAGCTCCTCCACCAGGGTCTCCTCCTCCTGCACCACCAGCTCCTCCACCAGGGTCTCCTCCTCCTGCACCACCAGCTCCTCCACCAGGGTCTCCTCCTCCTGCACCACCAGCTCCTCCACCAGGGTCTCCTCCTCCTGCACCACCAGCTCCTCCACCAGGGTCTCCTCCTCCTGCACCACCAGCTCCTCCACCAGGGTCTCCTCCTCCTGCACCACCAGCTCCTCCACCAGGGTCTCCTCCTCCTGCACCACCAGCTCCTCCACCAGGGTCTCCTCCTCCTGCACCACCAGCTCCTCCACCAGGGTCTCCTCCTCCTGCACCACCAGCTCCTCCACCAGGGTCTCCTCCTCCTGCACCACCAGCTCCTCCACCAGGGTCTCCTCCTCCTGCACCACCAGCTCCTCCACCAGGGTCTCCTCCTCCTGCACCACCAGCTCCTCCACCAGGGTCTCCTCCTCCTGCACCACCAGCTCCTCCACCAGGGTCTCCTCCTCCTGCACCACCAGCTCCTCCACCAGGGTCTCCTCCTCCTGCACCACCAGCTCCTCCACCAGGGTCTCCTCCTCCTGCATCACCAGCTCCTCCACCAGGGTCTCCTCCTCCTGCACCACCAGCTCCTCCACCAGGGTCTCCTCCTCCTGCACCACCAGCTCCTCCACCAGGGTCTCCTCCTCCTGCACCACCAGCTCCTCCACCAGGGTCTCCTCCTCCTGCACCAACAGCTCCTCCACCGGAGTCTCCTCTTCCTCCACAACAACCGTCAGCCATTTAGAGGCCTGGGTGAGCGCGGAGGATGGGGGCAGCGCCGGCTCCGCTCTGTAAAGACACCGTTCCAACTTCCTGCTACAGCAGAGATCGCACTCCCCCCCCCCCCCCACCATCATGCGGAGATAGATTAACCAGGTAAATAACGATGCTGCAGTAACGCAGCATACCTTTGCCCATCGTGGGTCTGGTTACAAAATGGGCATTAGTCTTGCGATATCACACTGGATGAAAGGCTACATGGCAAAGATATGGCTGCTACATTATTTGTCCTCACACAGAAACCAATTCTAAAAATACATCCGTATATAACCGAATGTACACGTGGTGTTTGAACTGTACATGTGTTCGTTTGCAGGCGGCAGGGCTGGAACTCACAGTCAGAAGGACCTGGGTTTGATGCCCAAACTTTGGCCACTTTCTCCGTGTGGAATGTGGAGTGTGTTCTACCCCCCCCCCCGTTTTATCCTGCATTGGTTTCCAAAATCAGAATAAATTATTTATACTGGATGAAGAGGAATCCGATAAGCTATGAAGCTCTTCTTTCACAGATATGCAGTCGAGGCACAGGGTCAGCAAGTTACAACAACAAACAAAAGAAAATGAGTGCAACGTGTAAAAATGTAAGCAAGTCACAAAATAATTGAGCATACAAGCACAAAGTACGTAAAATCCTGCCAGTTTTTCAACATTAAATACAAACTTGGGCAAGGCAGCAAAACATCAACAAAAACAGCCCCAGACCTCACCAAGACAACACAGTCCCTCAATAAAATTGTACATTAAAATTTAACTTTCATTCCTTGGGGTTTGGCATTTTCCTCCACGTAACCGAACCCTGACACACACGCCACACAACCAGTGTTGGATGGACATCCTCGGCAGTGTTAGAAATTGAACCCCCAAATCACTCAATAGGAATCGCATAGCAGCAGTAGCAAAAGCAAATTTGTTCTGTACTGCAAACAACTTGGCAGGACTCTAATTAAAAAGAGTCTTGAGACTGAGTGAGGCTCATGCTGGCTAAATAAGGGTAGTAGTAATCAATATAGAGCCGGGTACGGTGTACTGGGGAAACCGCCCCGGGCACCGTGCTTCTGGCGGCCCTGTGCTTCGATGTCACGGTGTCAGACGTAATGTCTTTTTAACACGTAGGCTTTCATACCAGATTGGCTCACAAATGATGACATCACATTTATCACTATTTAAGACCGAAACAGGAGTATTTCTCCACAATTATCCCCGGCAAAATGTCGTACTCGAATTGTAAATGTGGTGGGTTTACTTTCCAACACACTGGTGTGCTGATCTAGTAACTAATTGTCACATTTTGTTTACATGATACACCTTACTAATTGACTGTGTTGGGTGATGGTGGGTTTAACAACACACGTATATCTACGCGATCTAACCGAAACAAACCTGTATTATTAGTAATACTTCCGGTTTAATTGTGACTTGCCCCGGGCTCCACACCTCCCTATGGACTGTCTTGAACATTTGACAAGCAGATCGTGGCTTACCGTCGCTCAGCAGCTCCAAAACACTGTACACTGCCAGGAGTAGCAGTGGTGGTGGCGTTGCTGGTGGTGCTGGTGGCCGCGGTCCGAAGCCAGCTGTGACCCAGCGCCTGCGCTGGCGTCATGCGACAATCCGGATCCCATCTGTTGAGAGGCACACGGGGGTCACACGCGGCGCACATGGTGAGAGAGGCGTGGTGAGAGCATTGACGTTCCTTCCCTTCTCCCACGAGGTCCAGGAACGCACGGCAGCAGCGGTGGTCGTGGTAGCAGCGAAAATCCTTCAATACGCAGTACTCTAAAAATGCCCTGAGCCTCGCACTGCCGAGTAGAATCTTTAATGAACCTCCAAAGAGGGCGATCTTAACACCGGTGGTACTGGTCATCGGCAGGTTCACTCAGCTCCACATCTTCCTGGTGATCGGAGGAGAGCGATCGTTGATCACCTTGGTGGAGGAAATCCTCATGGGGAGGGGGTGGGGGATGATTCTTACCGCAGGCAGGAGCTGACGAATTCAACAAACTCCGGGTCGTGGCTATTGAGTGCCCCGTGAAGTGACAAGCTCCCTGGCACCCTTCTCTTGACTGGGCAGAACATCATGCCCACACGATCTGCAGGAGACATGCACAGCAGGAGAGACACACAGTCACCAACCACCACTTTGCCTACCTACCCACTTACCCACCCACCCACTCTCCCAGACACCCATTTACCCACCCACACCCAAGGAATTGAAAGTACAAAGAGGCCCCCCCCCATGGCCACCCCAACAGCTCCAGGCCACACCCTAACACTGAATCCGGTCGGTTGCTCACCCCACCCTTCAACTCACCAAAGTAGTGCATTCCATTAGGAGCTGCATCCATCATACATCTTGGAGGCAACCCGAGGATCTGCACATGGTGGAGATAAAGGCAAAGGTCACCCGTGTAGGCGCAGCAGACTGTAGGGGCAAGTGCTTTTAGTAGTGAGTAGAAACAGCAGCAACAGCAGCGGCACCTGTTGAGGGCCAGGACTGTGGCACACACAGAGAGGGGATGGTTGGCCATATTGAAGCAGGTACACACCGCACCATGGAGATGTTCAGCGACCCTCAATTCAGTTTATACTCATGGTCCTTAATTTACAAACACCACCAGGCGGTGCCCGGGAAATCGCTGTTGGTATTTAAGAGAGCCATTGTATCCTTACAGTAGAAAGTGGGCAAAGGTGATCTAGGCGGCTGGGACGTCGTCAGAGCAGCTCACCCTTCAAAAGTAGAAAAGCGGGACTTTTCCAGGCTGCGCACGCCCGTGCGCGGATCCAAATTGAACAGCCATTGGTGTCTAGTTCACGCGCTGTATGGATAAAGATCAACACCGATTTTGAGAAACGTCTACTTTGGATTACCCCTTTCTTGGCACAGGCTGTCGATCTACTAACGTTAAACTTTTGGGGTAATGCCCGCTAGTGGGGACCTGACTTCATCGCTAGTAATTACCTTGCTTAACCCGTCCTCGCCGTTAAGTGTCTTTTCTTGCCAATGTAAATTTATGTCAAGGTGAAACACCATGCTCAGCGATTCCAAACCGCTTGGACGCATTCGTAAAAAAGGTATACTCCTGTAAAAAGTGGACTAGTAACTGAAAGGGTTGTCTCAATCCTTCGCGGGTCACTGGGCCACCTGTTACTATGAGGCTGCCTCAGAAGAAGGGTTCCTGCGAAAGGAATTTCTTCTAGCCCGGGCGATTATAGCACACCTTATCCAACTCGGAGGTTGAACGCCAGCAGACACTCAACTCTTCTTACCTTTCGTATTTTCGCTCTGGCGCCACGAAGTCTATCTGCTGGACTGCCACACCCAATCTAAGACCCTATACCACCAAAACGAGTCGCAAGTGCTTCACAGGAGGTGCAGTCCCATCACCATTCTGCATTAAATTAGAAGTATTCTAGGACAATATTTACAGCTGCTTGAGGGGACGAAGCCCTCGGATGTGAATTAGGCGCTGAGTAGTTTCGGAACCTTGGAGGGTTTGCCTAAAACCCTTAGGATAAGAAAGAGGGCTGAATACTAGAGTCTTAATATTGTTACATCTCAAAGAGTGGATGTGTATAGTTCGGGCCGGCAGATTAGACCGTCTCTCCGGCTGCCACTTTGATGAGCTGTATTGAAACTCGATGTCCCCCTCGTTTTCATGGGTTAGCTGGGGGACAGCGCAGTATCAAGCCGGTCTTCGAGGCTTACAAGTCGTGCGAGGCCATATCTCGTTGACGACGCTTGGGAGACCAATTCATAGGGCCGACGCATTTTACTCAGCGTCCCAATGTTTCTTACGTCAAATGTTGGCTCGTTTAAGAATGTTGTAAGATGAAGTTGAACCCGATTCAAGACACTTCGGACGCGCACGGAACTGCCTGGCTGTCCAATTCGGACGGGTATCCTGCGTCCTTTATAGAAAAGGTTTGCTCATGATAATCAACAATGCACTACTATAGGTACGACAAGGGTCCACGTGCCTGCCGTTAAGCCCCTGCACTTAATCCCAGTTCTGTATTATGGTAACCGACCTCAAGCCAGCGTGGGTTGATAAGAATAAGGATTTTTGGGAGTTACCCGTATTTAGGGCCATGTACGATTATCCCCTAGAGACGCCCTCCACTCCGATCACTCAGGTTCAGCCTGGTGGGCAACAATTACATCAGGGTATACATTGGGGCGCTACCTATCCATTGCCTGAAAACCAACCTTCTATGCCGTTGTGCCCGATCGGATGCTCTAGAATGGATTCTTTGTTTTAGCTCCGAGTGCTAGAGCATTTCATTCTAGCCTGTTTCGTACAGCGTGTTCCGCCCGGGTGTGACAAGGCCCGGGGGTCGGGCCAAATCTAATGACGCAAATGAGACTAATCCTCGCCGTGTATGGTTCTGACGTGTTCTACAAGATTGATCGGGCGTGACTCGGCCTGTGACGCAGCATATATTTCAATAGTAGGATCAAGTACCTAGATCAACTCAAGGTTATGCAGAGTCGACTACCAGTCAGGTATTCCGAATATTTAATTCCCGGCCGGGCGCTAGGAGAAAAGGTGCTAGCCTAAACACTAGGAGAAACGTTGCCCATTGGTCTCGATTAGGATGGGGGAAGACCGCAGACGGACTCGTTTGGATGTTCTATATTGTATTATGAGAGATCTGAGTAGAGTAATGCACAATAGTCCGACCACAAAATTATGGATGTAATTTCGTACTAGTGTTTGCAGTACTGCTATTTATACGTCCTCCTTAAAGAAGGAGGGCAGACAGAGACGTTTGATAAAGGACTCTAATTTAGGCTGGATGCAAAGGAATCCGCAACCCATCGCGCTACCGAATGTAAGCCGCAGAAGATGATAATAATCCGCATCCTCCGATGATGTCGGCCCTATGCATAAGCGCCTACCTAAGAGTTGTATGAGCCATTTCGGACCCGGCTGGGCCTGTAGCGAAGGCTCGGCGCTTTTTTGAAAACAGCTTACATCGTCTATGTGAGCTTGCAGAGTTTACCCCACACCTGATGCACGTTAGGTATATCAGGGTGAGTCGGGTCTACAGCAATTGACGTATACACATTGTGGTAGAATAACATCGACTGGGGTCGCTTTGACTTGACGAGTAGACCAATCCCCGCGTGGCGCTTAAGCTGGCTACAGACTCGACAGGGGCGGCCGTCTATTGGTTTATGAAGGCTAGCTCGGTTGTTCACAAGGTTTGGGGTCGTAGTGTTTCTTAACTTTGACGCCGTCTCTGCTTGACAACTGAATTTTCTATTGGCTCACTTGAACGTGTACGTGGAGAACAGTCTATGCTCAAAAATTCCTATTGTGCCTAAACGCTCTGTGGAAAATAACCGTGCAGTATCGTTGGCACATGGTTTCGACAGCGCCATGGAAAGACATAAGTCGACACTAAGCCTTTGCTTTGGGCAGAGTTAAAGCAATGCATTAAATGTAAATGCCCTACCGCTTGTTACCTGTAGCCCTACGGTGCGAAGGTTTCAACTCGTATCCCAGGAAACCAGTTATATTAAGGATCACGGGATGGACTAGCCTACGTTTTTATTTTCCAGCCTGCAATGTCGGCGGCTATAATGGTATAAAGCCTTTAATCGGGTGGAAGCTCGGGAGCTTAGCACGTTGTATGGGCTGAATCCGGCATACCCTAGGGGAATAGGGGGAGCGGCTATAACCTCTTAGACCCCTCGCACGTTGATATGCCTTGATTGAGTTATTAAAAAATGGTGAGCCGATCAGATCTGTGGACCGAATCCTTAAAGAGGGGTGTATATAGATAAACATTTTGCATCGTGACCATGTTTTGGGCGTGATCCGCGATTAATTAGGCTTCCCCTGTGCGCGGTTTCAGATGCAAGGGATGCTGATCCAGCACCGCTTCTCGGGTAGTCCGATGAAGTTAGCAGCCATATAATCTGCCCCCATTTTGTACCAGTAAATCATGGCCACGCCCTTTGCGCCGGTCCGCAGACGTGCATGTAAGGTGATAAATGTAATAGTTGCTTAGCATTAAATATTTCCTAGAACTAACACGCATCGAAGCGGAGGAGGTGGGATGCTATCTAGGTCGATAGTCGCTCACTTTCGTGCGATCCCGCGTATTTGTCCTCATATCATGCATTCCCTCGCTAGGGACTACCGTAGTAACAGAACTAGACTCCGTTTCCAGGGTGATTTTTGTTGGGCCATTAGTGATCGGGTTTTCCACATAATCTTGGTGCACATGTGGAAGCACTGGAGCCTATCTGCAGAAACCGCCAGCGTCCTTCTCGAACTGTGCCACTGACAATACGCACTAAGTTGGTTAGTGTTCAGCAAACAATAGAGGGCGACCTCGGAAGTCTCGTTCCTACGTCAGTCGGGGCGTACGCGGCAGAGCCTCTTGTCCTGTCTGGCCCGTTGAAAGAATTCTGGATTTAACATTCCGCAATCATTAGCCCTAGCATTAAGGGCCGATGTAATTGCCCGACCATATCGTTTTGCAAGGCGCTGTCGGCTGCAAAACCTGGCCAGACTGATTTTCCTTGCTTAAAAATCTCTTACTGACTTCCCAGTCAGACTGACCATTTTATCCAATGACAAGGATGACGTTCCCTGGCTCTATGCCGTGGCGAGAAAGAAGGGTCTATAGATCTTCGTTAACTGATGGAGAGACCAGCCTGTACCACTGTAACCCTATGTGCTCCTACATACTGGACGTAACAGAAGGGAGTTTACATGTTAATACATTTCGGTAGATGTGCTCAGTCCCCGCCAGGTACAGTCATTATATTGTCACCACCTACGGTAGCGATAAACCAAGCCCCTCTTAGGCAAACCTGCCGGACTGTCATGGCACCATATAAACAGTTATGGGGGAATTATATTACTTTGTGCTCTCATCTTTCGCCAAAGAACCGACTAGATGACACCCCAACGATTGGAGCCCACATAACTCGGACATAAAATCAATTAAATACCCTACTCTTGGCACATACAATGAATTGCTCAAGCTATTAAATCGCGGATATCTCTCGGTTTCCCCTTAACCATCTGCGTATGCATTCATTAGTATCGCTACAAAGTGCGAAGATGACTTATATCTTGAATGTAGACGCACAACTACACAGGGACTGGACTCAAAGTGTGTGCCTACATTATCCTGGAAGTGCGGTTGGGCCCCCGGAGTATGAACCACTATGTGCATTGGTTTAGCGGAGTTCCAGGCATTAGGACTCTGAACCAATGTATTAAACGTTGCGGCGAAGCATCCTTAAGGTCCATATGGGGATTAAAAAGTGCCTGGTTATTGGCCCTGCAAATGGAGTCCGACATGGCTCACCTAAAGTACCCATCGTTCACCATAACCTTGTGCTCGCTATTCGGTGAACCACCCCAAACGTCGGACACCCCGTCTCACATGCCCAGCGGTGTCTAGGTGTACCTATGGGATCTATTCATCGATTGTAAGGACGTTTACAGTGTTTCGGACCACATCAACGGGGTTGCGGGAAATCTAAGAACCTATCTAGCCGTACCTGTGCAGGGGATACTCCGCAGGATTTCTCCACCCTTCTTTCGTGGTCTCAGAGGTGGGCAATGGGACTAGAAGTCGGCGATACATCTTAAGTACAATTTCCAATCCGTGCAACTAAGATAGCCTTACATCATGGCAAAACGCGGCCTTTACCCTGTCTGTATTACCGAATAACACAGCAACCTCTGGCCTGAGTACAACCCAGCATAATAGTTGCGACCACATGTGGGGCCGAATAATCATAGGAGTCGCGTTTAGTAATATGAGTTGATGTAAGAAGCATTATAATCTAATCGGTAACTGAATAGTTACATTTCAAATCCGTGATTACCATGAGAAGCCACGAAGACCATCGTGGGAAAATAAGAGGAGGGACTGTTGGGTGCTTTTCACTTACGGAACGGCACTAGCCATCCCACACTTTCGAAACGGCGGCTTCATGTTACAGCCCGCATCAACTTGGTCAGGATAGTTATGCAGGTTCATGAGGAGTTGTGAGATTGGGGTAGTAAAAGTTAATCGGGCACGTTCTACTCTGGTTTCATCCCGCCAAGGATCTTCAGACTCTCTGTTCTGTTACACTGGCCGTCCATCTAGCATCGTAGTTAGCTGTAGTCTTAGAAGGCAATGCTGAACCCGATGGTGGCATTGCCATACCCCCTACCGATGACCTTTTCTTTGTTGACAGATTTGCTTACAGAACTCGGCGTTATGAAGTGAGGAATAGGACAGCAGCGGCTGCGATGAAGACAGGATCTCTTACATTTAACCGGCCGACCAAGGCCGTGGCACCTTTAGGACCTAAACTTCCCGGCTAAATCTGCTGGTGCAACACGCTATACGTCTTTGCAGCGATGGAGGTGTGAAAAGGGGAGAGGAGTTCTAGTCCATGGTGTCCTTCTATCGGGGTGAACCCCTGGTAAAACTTGTCTTGATTCGGGACTTCAATATCTTTTCACAAGTAGAGAACTATTCATATGCCTAACGCATACCCTCGTCAGCTAGCCCCTAGGGTTATTGTCAACGCATTAAGGAAGTTCCGGTTCTACTATTCCTGCGCAACCGAATCATAATCTGCTGTTGTCGAAGAATTATTCTTAATGGTATAAATCTCTCCTAACATGTTGTCCAAATTATGTTATTCCCCAGCGAAGTAGCTTGGTTCAATGCAGCCCAGTGGGACTCCTAAGTAGGATTTACACACGGTTGGCTCGTTTTCCACTTCGACTCGTGCGTCGGTGTACTCGACCCGTTCTGGATCCTTCCACTCTTGTGTTTGACTGCTGAAGGGTCGGTGGTAATGTCCTCGCGTTGCAGATAATAGCCATTCATGGCCTTCATGCTGCTAGTGCGAGAATTGTCGCGCCTCTCGTACTATGTCTCCCAGCAGCCAACATTACGCAGTCGGCACAACCGAAATAACCGCGCCACTACTTGCAGGCTCCTCTATCTGTTTGTAAAAAGCTCTCAATCTTAGCGAGTCGGGAGTAGAGCAATGACGGCCGCATGGGGTCAGAGATTGTCTTATCACTGGATTGTTAGGCATGCACTGGCGCGGGGGAAGGGCTAGAATAAAGCCGTGGAATTTTGTGTCGTCTTGTATTGGAGAAGGCACTAATAAAGCGGCCTGAGTCAACGATGAGCTTCTTCGACTTAGTGACACGTTACATCAGGGCATAGAACCAACTACTAGACAATGTTTAAAACGCTTGACATATTATGGTGTCCGAGCGATCCCGTGATAGACGATACTTGAGCCTTGCGTGGTGTATCACCTAGGCAGTCAGGCTTTTACTCTGGAAATGATTCATGTTTGGCGGCCACAGACTCACGCGGGAAACTGTCCGATCACATGCGACATGTCCGAGTAGTGTTGTGTGGGATTGCTGGCTTTCAACACGCATAGTATGTAATCAATACACTGGCCACCCATAACTGGATGCGCTAGGACCCTCCTTCTTCTCCGCACACGGCTACCTCTAACCCGAAGTGGTTGTGATCAGTCAGACATGCTCGACACGCCCTACGCCATTGGAGCCGTTACCGCTTTTCGCGTGTCCAACGTGTCAGGCGTACTGGGTCACCGCTTTCTTTAGATCCACCTCTAAAAATATGCAGGGATGGCGCTGTTTAACTTCACTGGTATTTATTGGGTCTGATAAACACCTGTTATGTAGCTTGGTGTAGACAGTCTTCAGCTTGCTGTAAACAGTTACGATTGTGTATAATTTTCCTTAGGTAAAACTATGCGGGACTAACGTTGAAGGCATTCATAAAGTAGCCATACTCTTCCCGCTTGCATTAAGATTCCTTATTAGAGCATTGGGTCGTAGCTACCTCTGATTGCTGTGCTTCGTAGTTACTGGATATTTTGGCATCTCTACCAAGTCTTCCTGTGGGCTTCGCTATAGTTGAGGGTCAGAACCTAGCAACACGCTGAGGTTTTCAGCGCTGACGCCCTAGCTTCTGCCAATTCCTCAGGGAAATCACGTCTTTTAAATGCCGACCCCCGAGATGAGCCCTAGAAATCGTCGTTCACGCCACAGGCACTTATAACCCCAAACGGTAAGGGTCTCCCAGCTCCCCAGCGTGGCGACCTTAAAGAGTTAGTCCTATCCTTGAGGATCAATCATACGAATCTCTTGCGAATGCGTGATGATAGCTGGTCCATCGAGAACTCCAACGCGGGCTGGCCTTTGGTGGCCGCGTTAGCTGTGGATCTGAGGTGCATACCCTCCGGTAACACCTCGGACTACATTTCATTGAATTCCCTAGCAGTTTTCTCGTTATTCCCTCCATCAGTCGCCTACCCTTTTTTCACGCTGACATATCTTAGCTTTACTAATAAAACAATACACAAAACTTAACTCGTCCTTTTTTGCCTCCGTAGATGTCCAGGCCGGATCAATTTAATGTCAATCAGCTCGACCTAATATGACCGCTGTCCTGGGTTCTATGTAGTGAGTCCTCGCCGACCTCTAAGGGCATAGGTAGCAGACGGCCGGTGGCTGTTGGTCGTACTGCGAGTCACGCACGGAGGGGGGCGATTTTAAAACGCAACACGGCCTTTTGAATGGCGTAACTAAAGGCCCCTCACGGATTGGGTGTCAAATATCATCTTGTCGGCCCTTTTTCGTGCATTACGACTACAGTAAACGCCTTAAGCCCAGTAATGAGTAAAGAACAGAATGGGTGGTATAAGAAACACTGCTGCTGGCCGTACATACTCCGTGCAGAGATCCCATACCCATTCGTTGGTTAGCCGAGCAGTCGATATAGACTGCGGCCCCTAAATAATGATCGGCATCCTTTGACAGTGGTGAGCTAAAAAGCTCTTTCGACTTCGTTTCCGGCTCCGGGGGGGCCGCCTGATGTCCAGGTCTATGGGTGGTCTGGTGGTGACGACTTGATTCTAAGAGGGTGAAATAATAGGGCGCACTTTCCTCTACTGGCAGCCTCGGTCTCACGTTGAAGTGGCAGGTCGCGATGTGTAGTTACCGCATCAGCAGCGGCAGCCAGTTATCGAACACAATGCCGCTTCGCCTATCCATTACCTGGCTGATATATAAGTCGAAAGAGTTCAGATCCGTCAACCCCTATTCGTATGAGCAGTAATTACCCTTGGGCAGAGAAAACTTCACGGCTCCCTCTACCCTGTGGCTACGATTTCTCTCGCCAAACTGCTTAACGGTGTTCGCGGGGGCTAGATAGGTCCCGATCAATCTATACCACTACAGCCTGAGAATACGTCCGAAGCTGCCTCGGTACAGCAGGGCCGAGTAGTGCCGATAGGAGAGCAGTCCAATTGACTACTTTGATCTTGTGGGATAAACCAGGGAGGTGTAGGAAAAATCTTGGATAATTATCGCCCCACGAGGTTATTAGGTTGATCTTTGCAACTAATGGTGTTACATCCTCAGCTAATTGTTTGTAGTCTAATAGTGGACGTCTAATGCAGACTCCGATACTATCCCGCTTTGACACGATTCAAGAAATGCACTTGGTTACCTCGCGGGACAGCCAGCATAATCCCACAGAGGTTTCGCTACACAGGGAATTACAAACCGCGATCCCCTGGGAATCTGGATGATTGCCCGGCTTCCGATGCTGACAAGCGGGCTTAATTTGGATATTAACTAAGGTCTGATGTTAATAGCATTGTAGCCTTAAACAACTGCGGAGATAGAGGACCAACACCCGGATTAGTAGGCGGCGCAACCGGTGACCGAAAAGGGACCGGCTTTACAGAGATCCTTGGACCGATTACGCGTTCTCAACTGAAAAGTACCCATTGGCACCGTGATCGTACTTATAGTGGGGTCTAAGCGGGTCCATTGCTTCAGTTCTGAAGTGGGACACTTATGCAAATCACAATCTAAAACGTGTTTATCGCAAATTCGTTGCTCCAAAGGGCGGCCACCGGGTCAATCAGCTGTCAATAATTTTCGGATGACGTTAACGACTGATCCCCTGAATATACGGAGCCTCTGTAGTTCGCCTGGGGGGGCGAGGAAATGACGGATATTATTTGAGCGACGGTTGCCACGCACGATCCATCCTGAAGATCGAGACAGGGTAGTGCGCTATTATGCTCCGTTACAATCTCGCGCTTATTTTTGGGGGTCAATATACTAGCAGCCGAGATAATGTTATCCCGACAGTTTAGTGTTTCGGTAGAACTATCCGTGACTTCGGGGCGTCTGGGACATGTAAGTATAATTCTAATGCTGGACTTTGGCCCCCAATTAGCAGAATAGACGCACCTCAGTGGTTAACGGGTTCCGGCGGAATTCTATACCATCTGAGACCTCAGCCACATCTTAAAGATACCACATCCATTTCCAGTCCTGGTGAATTCTAGTCTATTAGCGATCTTTCTATAGCCTCGGGTAAGTGTACAATATGAGTACGCAGGGCTGTTCCTCAAATGACTCGTCCTAATGCCGTACCCTAAGTTTGCTGCGAAAGTCTTGTTCTGATGGGCTCGTTCAAGGTCAAGCAGCGCAGCCCGCGAGACAGTCGCGTAGGTACGAGTGTAGTAGCGACTCGGCTGGAGAGCTCCTGGGCAAACATAGTATGAGCCAGTGGCTGTAAGCTATGCGCTTTCAAATGGGTAATCAGTGCGGTTCAGGAGGAGCCATCCGCGGTACCAGGAACCGTACTCAGACTCGTACCGCGCCCGTTTCAGTCCGGGTCATCAGCTGTTTGCCCTCTAACAGGTGTCGTACTTGCAGCTAGGAGGTAGCCGACTTGGACCATACGAGTTGGAAATATTAGTGTTTGTAAGATGAGTCGAGGCAAACTGTCAGCAGCCGGTCTACATAAGGAACTCCCAAAATTAGAGTCGCGCTGCGGGTACCCCATCCCTGTGGGATCTAATAATATTGCCTATATGAGCCATATAACTTGCCTTAAAGGGGAACTCAGTATGTGAGGCGTTGGGTCCTAATGTGCCTGCAATGAGTGTTTCACCGATTGCTAAAAGCCAGACATTACGGGCCAGAGGCCGGGGAAATTACTCGAATTGCGCTTTATACCCGGCCCTAGAACGGAGATGGTACGAAAACCCTCTCGCTTCGTTCGTAAAACGCAATTATGTTCCCCCAGTGACCGTTGGTCCACCACACGCCTAGAACACTGTATAATGAATCAAGGAATCCGACCACACCCTTCCCTTCTTTTCCGTATTTGATTATCAGGGAACGAGTATCTGACCCGGCTCAGCGTCCTGCATGAGTTCTAAAGCGGAGTCAGGTGAATTCGACGCGTAAAACCCGTACGGGGTACTGCCCGGTCAGGCACTGATGATCCCGTGGCGACCCAAAGTTTCGTTACTGGCGTCTACCTCGCGATAGTTTTGGCATCAGCGTTAACATAAGCAGGGAATGTCAAATACTTCGGAAGCGGTTCGGCGTAGGGGCGCGTGACGTCTCGGCAGTAAACGTATGGCAACACCGAAGCAATCTTGCTTCTGGAGCACAACACCTATATGCGGGACATATAGGGCCGCTTAGACACAAGGCTTTAGCGACCAAAAGGTGTATCCTTTTACACTACGCATGGTTGGTTCAACAACCCCATCTGGAACCACGCCGACTGGTCCCCAGAAATCTGCCGTTGTCGAGTCAATGCTTTCACACTAGATGCAAACGTGTGACGGCGTTATCAGTCCTTCTTACGCGCACTCAGAGCATATGAGTCGACTAGTCAAAAATTAATGATAAATTTTTATAGGCTTGCTGCGCCTTTGCCCGAATAGGTAAATCGGCTCCTTCGCATGCATGGCTCCCAGCGTTAAGCCCCAAACATTCACAGCTTGGTTTCGCTGCACTCACCAATTCCTGAGTTTAGGCCGGGTGTGCACCCAACGCTACTTCAACGAATCGTAACCGTTCGGGTAGTCTGATTCTGAAATATAACATGCACACGGCATGGATTGCTTCCGTATATGCGACGACCGGTGACGTGTTTCTCAAGGAAGTCTTGCCCATGACGGCCACTTCGTACCTCTGCGAACGATTAAGCGTGGATGCTTACTTCTGGATTCTTCCTCCACCTCAAGGCCCTACCTAACAGCGGCTCCTGAAGTTGGGCACTCCGCTTGACAGTTTTAGAACAGATGACCTCAGTGACCATGTCTACATAGAATACTGTCCCTCCAAGCCCACTTTAGGTTCAGGTCAAGACCACGAATAAATTGCAGGGGGGAGACCGCAGAAGTTAATTCTGGTCTCGGACCGACGACCCTCATACAGCTTACTCGCCCGTGATATTCTGTCTTAAGGTCTTTACCATCCGCCTGGGAGTAAAAGAAAAAGGGACTGTCAAATTTTGCATCCCGCAGGTTCTCCTTATTCAGTAGGTAGTTTCCACGGTGAAGGGCCCAGCATATTTCTATGTCACTCGATCCATACTATAGCACGCACAACTCCACGAACCTTATTTTTATTGCATACGCTTCCGAGCCGGCTCTACATGCACTCCAACGGTATCTCCACGATCTTCCGCTCAAAATGTAATATGTGCCCTCCGCATTACTCATTATTTTATTCCTGGTGACTAGGAACCCGTCATAACTTTGCTGTAACCCTCCAGGCCGGACCAGGACTCTTTCACTGCAGTGCGAGTCCTAACGGCTTGCTCTATAACAGAGCGCTCTTCCCCCGTTTACTTGAACATTATATAACGAACACCTTTGACTACAGACCCCGGTTTCTGGGATGAAAGTCACACATGAGATGATATGGCCTTTCTCGGATGTCTCCTAGCATAGGTCAGTGTAACCCGCGGTGCAGGTTCTTTTCCGACCGACTTACCCCGTCTTTTAGTCGTCACAGGGAACCTGAGTAATTAAGCCTCAGCGACCCTCCTGATACCATTTTTCCTGTTTCTTGCCGAACCGTACGCCCTAAGCCGTCGGATTTGTTCGAGGTCTGCGACCCGCAGCGGGTGCCTATTCAGTATGTGTGAGTCATTGATACGATGCATCTTGCCTTACAGTGGATAAGGGCTTCGTTAATTCCGAAGACTTCGCTGCGTGAAGGTAAAAATGGGGTAACGTGCCGGGAGGGGTTCCTAACGAGACCCTGAGTGGCAGTGGCACCAATCTACCCATTGAAAAAACTAATCGGTGCGAACACACTGCTTCCGGCGTTTTAAACGCCAAGTAGCCGGCTGAGTGTTTCAGCCCGCGAGCCTCATGACCTGATAACATGTGAACAAAGGTTGAAGGCCGTTGCGAAGGGCTTGGCAGTTGAAACACATGCTACTATCATCCCCATTCTAACTTGCGACGATTCGCTTGAACCAGCACGGGCAACATTCGAATATTACCTTAAGATTCGGAAGTAGTTTTAACTCAGTCTGCGTTGTATTCTCCCCTCAGTGTGACTCCTCTAAGGTGACTTCGGTATTCATGCGCCTTCTAACACCTCTACTTCGGACTTTTTCGACGTGCCAATGCAAACTGTGAACTAGGCTTGAACCACGCCTGTAAATAACCCAGCAAAAGGACTCTATTTTAAACTTGCTATTGAAACATAAGAATATGCCTCCGTGTATGTTCACGCCGGCTAAGAGCTTGTATTATTGGTGCAACTCCGCCTCAGAATCTAGCTCTGTAAACAATTCGCATGCCCCTGCTAGATGTAATCTTGCCCAAGAGTTACGCCAACTACTTGTTTCCCCGATATATGGATGTGATTCCGGAGTAGTCGTAGGGCGGTGTTTCACAGTCCCGCGAGACGCATGTCCTTCTATTGTGGTCCGCAAGAAGCCCACTCCAAACTGCGACTCCCGGGAGTATGCCTTAATGCGCTTGAGCACTGTGGGATTAACATATACTATCATGCAAAGGATTCTGTGTCTGGATCCGTGGGAGAGGTTTATGGAACCTTAGCCGCTACAGATCAATTGGGGACTAGGGGCGCCATGAACATCTTATCTTTACTTTTTTAATTGGTACCCTCCCAAGAACGATTCTATTAGCTTGTCCTCGAGAGATCTTATATCCTCAACCCAGCTCCTGATACGGAAGGTCTCGCCGCGTAAGCGTAAATGCCCCATTCCGAGCTACTATTAAAGTCTCTTGTCCTTAGGAGAAATTCCACAGATCCTATTTATGCGGGTATAGGGCATGCACTCTCTGCGGTTCAGAAGACTCATATGAATGGATGTCGTGTGCAGCTCCACTAAACAAATGGTCGCTTCGGGCCGCTAACTTACACAACACGGGGCTTTGGCATCTACCTAGAGTCAGCTCGTTGAAAACCTTGACTACTGCTGGACTACTGATTATCCTTACTCCGTTCTGAGGTCATATTCGGCTCGTATGCGGCGAGGTGTACGGCTGCGCTCGCGGCGAACGATTAGCTGGCCCCATGCTGTACACACTTCTTGCATCACAGACATCCTGTTGACCAACCTCCTGATCGTGCTTCTATCTGATGTATCAAGCACTCAGCTCTCTCTGCAGTGTAGACTGTATCATCACGTCGCCAATATATTATGAGTAGGCAACCAGATCTATCTCGGTCGTTATCGACATAGTCTCGACCTAGGTACACCTCCGCGAGCACCTAGGACAGACTAATAGGGGCCAGTCCCGAGCGCAGGAATGTGCATGGGTTTCTGTCTCTGAGACTCAGTGCACCATTCACGCCTTCGAAGCAATGCTTCGAACCCTAAACTTCAGGCTGTTGGCGCCCTGAATTACAGGCAATCATGGACTGGCGGACACGTAGTATTGTCCGAGCGCCTCGTCGTCCCAGAACGACCATTCCGCAAGTCAATAGCATATTAACTTGCGCGAAGTCTACACCGGGAATGGATGCAATATGCACCCTGGCGAGCCTCTTAGTTGGCTATGTACATCCACTATCAGCATGTCGATGACGCGCAACTGGTATCTTCCTCCTTAGCCGCTGCCTGGACCGCCCAATTCACTCGCTTAACGGGTCATTATTCTCAGAGTATTTAATGGTCCTCTATCGGTTGTCGTCCGGGCCAATGATCTTCTTGTAAAACCCTGGGATGGACTGTACAAATCTGTTCGGGCGGTGCCTACCAAAGATGAAGGCGGATTGCGATTGTAGGGAGGGTTCGTCCCGTCTGACTCCTTGGTCCCCTTACCCACCGTGCACATGGGGGTTATATCTAAGTCACTACCAGGTACATTCCCGGTAGAATCTCCCAACTGCACTCGCACTTTACGTAGAGTCCTATTAAAAGCCGCGGGCTATCTCCGGGGGCCTATAGTCCGCTTGCCGGTAAGAGTTAGGCCAGCCTCACTGATCCCACTTGGGTTTGGGCACTTGGCTTGCAGTCGCGCGTCCTCGCAGGAACCGGCATACGGCACAAGCGACTTAGAATAACAACGTGATTCCTGTTGTAGAAAAGAAGGAGTAAGCCTTGTCAGACGAGCCTAATACACTTTCTGAGATGCGGTCGTAGCCCGCGCGCCTGCTCCGCCGTGTAATTTTGTTATAAGACGGTCTGGTTCTTTACACACGGCAGTTGCGTTAGCTCCAAGCTATCGGGCACAAAACGATTTCCGGGAAGGAGACCGACGATAATAATAATTACATCACTCATTTCAACCATTCCGCCGCATCTTAATGTAATCTTCCAACTTGAACCGGGATTTTTAGAACAGGGCTTCCCACGGTTTTATCCTAAGGCCTAGCGCTTTGCCATTGTTATCTGTCACGACGTATGTGCATCTCCGGAACTCGTGAATTATCTGTATATTCGGGTACTAATCGTGGGACTGAGAACGGGAATTGGAAGGTCGGGTATTGTCAACCGTATCAACTGCATGGCACGAAAGACTAAGAGGTCCGAAACTGCCGGCGGTATAAGACTCCATTCTCACGGATTCTGGCATCTCGCAATCTCCCCCGTCACTTTAGCCGACGGGCGGAAGGTGCTTTAGGGCGACGGACTGTTCTCATGGCGTCGACGTGTCTATAGTAGGGCCCCCCTTTGTTGCTCATTAGGGATAGCCGCACGAGCGGATGGTAGTACATCCTTGTCCGGATCATCTCTTTACCTGGCCTCCGCATGTGTATGATCCGTTGACCTTGTGTCGCGTCGCACGGTGATTTCTTGGTTTCTAGTCTCACGCTTTATTATGTAGCCGATTTCGCGCGATCGACTTTCCAGGCTGCCCAGGATGGAACCCCTGGGCCTAGTCTTGCCTATAGGTATAAACTTGAAACGGTGGTAAAGCTTGTAACCATAGTACACGCAAGGGCATGTTGGGTGGGCTGTCTGCATGACTGTACATTGTCTCTTCATCTCAAAGTCACTTTTGTCAATGCAGAACTGCGTGGACCGCTCATGCCAAATCGCACCATTACTTTAGCGACTAGCCCTCGAATGCCGGTTCGCGCCATTTGTGGAGCAGGGTCAACAGTTCCTAATGTGATGGCCGCTCACTCGCCGTACTATGGTCCCGTGTAATGCGACGATACCAGACGAATACGAGCAGGCATGAAAGTATGTATTGGGGGCCGCTCAGAGCGTCGAGTAGATCATCCCTCTCCCCGCAACCTTTCTTTCATGCAAGCAGTCACAACCGCGCGAAGTAAACCCTACTGACTCAAATATGTTCGTAATGCCGACTAGACAGTACTGCTCCGTGTGCACTTTAAGTAGTAATTAAGACTGCTGGTCCAATCCTTGCTAGAATATCTATTTGCGTCTAGCTTGGTTTACGTCGCGGGATTGGTTGAAAAGCGCCCGGATTAGTAAGTACCGGCAAGTCACCTCATACTCCACTTTAAGGGACGCAGTATAAGTCAATTTTCAGCTTTTACTACCAATTTATGGCTTAATAGACGCGGCAAAGCGCTTCATCCAACAAGTTCCCAACAGTAACTACAACTTGATACTATCTATCGGCCATCTTTGCGGAGTGGGATAGGTTTGATCACCTGATCGGGCTTGTGTGTGAGGACCGACGGAATTTTTAGAAACTTCGATTAGATCAAACTCTATGACCATCCGTTGCATCTTCCCCCGCTATAGGAAACCTACGATGGGGCGACACCGCCTAGAGAGACATCCATCGGGCGGTTACAATGTATCGCCGAAGGTATTGGTCTGGTCCATAGTGCGGTCGCATTGTATATCGATGGTGCTTTGTTTTAAAGAGGACTCACTGCACTGTGCCCCCGGTACTTTTATCCACTTGGATGACGTAAAAGTTGGTAAGCGTGCCCGACCCGGTGGAACATAGTTCACTTTAAGGTCCGCCCACATGTCTCTCAGTCCTCTCGTCGAAGTGTGCGCTGACTTCCCCTAAAAAACGGACTACTGATGTAGCGCAACCAACGTGCCTATTGGCAATAAAGTAGTGGCACACAGTAGACTACCTTGCCCCGGTGGGAACCTAGATGTCTGGCCACATACTGCTTTCACTTCGGAGTGCACTTCGCGTCGGGGAAGGCCTCTACGAAAGTTTCACGTGTGTCGTAACCATACCTTGCCATTTTCGGAAGTTGACGTTTAAACACTTTAATGTAAGAGTGAGTGTACTCTTGTACTTCCCCCTATCTTGCAGGTGTCACAAGTCACATGCGCATGGCGTTACTACTCTCTAATCGTTATCTTCGATAGAAGCATGAGGGGAGAGTCCTGCATTGTCCCGCAATGACGGGTTTAGGGCCTACCTAAAGTATCAGAGGCTGGACCAAGCTTTCGCAGGAAGCCATTGCTTTGTATGAAAGTGGTACTTATCATAGCTCGTCGCAGACCCGTAACTCAGGGGGAAGGATGGCAGAGACACAACGGCACCGTGTACCACCATATGAGGCTCGTTACACCAACCTTCGAGGTTTCGCCCGTCCGATTTACGCGCAATTTGGTGAAATCTTCCCAGGGCTTTATCTCACCACGATATAGCTGCACGAGCTAATCTCATTTGGATGGTAGCTAAGCAACCTACGATGCGGTCGTGGTGCGTTTACTCGCTTGGTTGGAACAGCGGACCTTTAAATCGGATAAACGATGATCGCTGAAACGAATCTCGGTGGTTTGTCGAAACAGAACTATCATTATCGCCAACATAGCTCTCACGGTAGGTTAATCATGACGCATTCTCCACCGGTGACCCACACTAATGACAGCATAGATTGAGAATACATCAGCGTAACTCCTACTAGACCAAAGTTTAGACGATTGATTAATCTTTATGAGGTCAGCGGAGTAGGTCGGATCAGTAAATGACGTCCAGTCTTTATAAACAGTGGCCTCCACCGAAATTGGCAGTATTACACCCGTTCCACTGTTCTAACTTTGTGTTCATTCGTCCGTATTATTAACGGGGTCATACCTGAAACACAGCTTTTAAGTTACGCCGAGTTCGTCGAATCATAACTGTAGCGCAAGTCACACACGCCGAGACAACCGGATTAGCGGCTGAGAATAAATTCCGATTGCGCTGCGAAAAGCGTCACTATCCGAAAACGCTCATTCGCGGAGGTCACGCGATAATTAACTCGAGGTTGATTGATGAGTACAGTTTGGGAGTACCTAATCATTATCTGCTCGAGCGAAGCTCTTAGGTTCCGTGTGGATGATATTTCATTCTACTACGTGTAGTCTACGGAACCGGTTTACGGCCCTCGAAAAAAGGTACACAGGCAATCTGTTCGGAGCCCGGTATTCCAAGAGGCGGTGCCATGATGGGCACGATGAGTTGACCGCTGTGATTACCGGATTAAATCCCTATGAGATACTGTCTACACTTTAAGTACCGCAAACCTTTATACAACTACCTGACTCCGTACGTGATGCCTAGAGAGCCTCTATCACGCATACACCCTTCAAATTTTAAGACCCCGACCCTCACTACCCCAGCTCATCCCCATGGAGTCAGAGTAAGCGCGCCCAGATAGATGACTCCGGTACTGACACTAGCTTCCAGTGAAATCCTAACTACTGAACGCATATGCTTTATTCTAGCAGCCAGAGCGTAGTCGATCATTCAGTAACTGGGGTCCTCTGCGTCCTTATCTCTCTTGTGTAACGTATCCCAATAAGTACTTTTCCTAGGGATTAACCTATCTCCAAGACTTTCCGGTTCTCGCTGCTATGCTCCTCTTGTTTTCGGAGAAAGGGTGTTCGGTACAAGCGGCCGGCATGACCTGTTGTAATCGGGGACGGTGCGTAGTATAACCTGGACCGTACAGCTCGAATCGCGGCTTCCCTGACCCTTGAAAGTCCGGCAATGGAATTACTCTGCGTCCTCCAGATCGCTCAGACTGGGGCGCGTGCAAAACGCAGAACCGAACAGTAGAGACGCCCTAATGACCTTACAGGAAATTGTCGTAACCCTACACTTTCCCAGCCTCTCATCCCGTTTATGCTATCCTGTTGCAACAGTCTTGCTACCTAAAAAAACGTGGTATCCTCTGCTATCCCGATCGTTCGCAGCCCTGTGGTAGAAAAGTCGTCCGAAACATAGTTTTAGGCGCAGTCAAGTCTATCGTCGCGTAACCAACGAAATGGGGACTCCTTACGGCGAAACTCAATGTATCATTTACTTCGCCGAGGGAAACGAAAACCAAATCCGCGCTATTAGCCACCGCGCTCTTTAGAAAAGGCAGTAATTGATACGTAATGGACCTAGTCGAAGCGTCCATGGACTGTCTTTGCACCCACTTTGTGGGAATTCTTTCCAAGATTAAACTTAGTCCTCGCATCTGCATATGCATTGGTCAAAATTTGTGGCACTCACAGGACCCGCGTAGGAGTTGCTCGCGGTCGCGTAGTCATTCGCGTGGTATTCCGGTGCGAACGGTTCTCACTATTATCAGGCTGCATGTCGCAAGTTATGGTCTATAGACGTTACGCAAAGCCTACGCCGATTACTAGAGTGGCACAATCGCTGGATTCCTGAGGCATGGGACCTTAAGTAGGCTGCGAATCCGGGTGTCGATTCGCTACTAGTGCTTCCTTTAGTCAAATGATCGATCTTGTAGTGTTGCGCCTCCTTGACCCATTGAGACTTGTGTTAAGCTCGCAGTTTTGTGTCTAGGTGCCTCATCAGTCTAGTGCGAAGAAACGTATAGTCCAGCGAGCATTACACCGCAATGTGCCACAAGAAGTTTCAGTTGAAGCTTCATCTTGAATGACGAGGATGCAGTAGTGGTCCGTTGCCAGGTGACGATAGACGCTCGAGACATGTGTAATCTTCTCATCGGTACGATTGGGGTATGTCATCTCGCACAGAAATAGGTACGCCAATCCTACTAGAAAATCTCTTAACCCGAGAGTCTCTGATCGGACTCCCCTTGTGGTCTCACGGCAGTCGTATCGTTTTCTGTTAAAGGACCCCATGGAAAGGCGTCACCTTACTACCTATTCAGAAAACAGTAACCCATTGTTACTCGGCGGTTCATAGGATCAAAATGGTTACCTAATAATCCTTCTACACCTCGAACAGGTAGGTTACTCTAAGTGGGCAACGGGCACCAGTCCTGCATGCAGTTTCGGGCTAAGGAGCCGGCCTACCTGTTTTCTCCGTCGCAGTGGGCGTCACACAGGGCTGCAGGCATGCTCTCCAAGTGTCCCGCAGTTACTTTAATATATAACAGAACTTGCGCGCGTGCGACACAGCGGGATTGTCTACCTATGTTCATGCAATCGACAGCACGCGACCTAAGGCCGCCATGAGGGAGGCCCGAAATCTATGCACCGGTGGGAGCGCCATTAGATCCACATAAGTTAAGCTCCCTAACAATACGTATGGAAGATTCATCAATTAGAATTGCATGGACCGAACGGAGATCTGAGGCACTTGATGGTAAACTAGTCACGCAACGCTATATACGTGTGGGAAATGTAAAGTACACCCTCATCGTAACTAGCTAATGAGGCGCTTGGTATCTATAATTTCTTAATTGGGTAATGATTTAGAGGAGTGCAACCCTAAAACTCTGTAACAATACTTCGAGCTTCGGCAAGCTCACGACTCAGACGGACATCCTCTCCTTCACATGAATCCGGTAGCTAGCCTCCAGCTGCCGCTATAAGGGAAGTACAGTCGTGCCTAGGGATCAGTTTTGTTGCATGGAGACCTACCGGTTAGACGCCCCCAACCCTGGGAGTTGCCGGTAGAGTTTTTGACGACTCGCCAAGTCGGGCTGTGGGGGAACCCCGATATAACTTGGACCACATGTATCGAATATATAATCTACCTTCATTCGGTAGTGTCCAGGCGTTCACA
>NW_024705494.1:0-2768 GCF_018977255.1 Callorhinchus milii | reverse complement strand
TGATGGTGCGGTCACGGTGTCCTTGATTAGAACATTTTCCTAAAGCAAGAGAGGCAGAAGAAATTCACACTCGAAGGTTACGCCAATAGCATTCAGCCAGCAGTGGATCAATCACGTACCACAGTACATACTAAACAGGGGAACTAGGTGAGGCGTAGCGCCGTCGTCAACCTTTAGTCAAGTGCAACATTCCCTGTTTTCTGACAGCTGCCACTGGGGGTGCCCCTTTCAAATGCGTCAAGACGAGCGATGTTCGTCGAGGCTCATCACATGTAAAGCTCTCTGAAGCACCATCTAAGTAAAAGGGTGCGGCTCTATAGACAACTTATCCTAGTTGCTCACAGCTGCCCGTTAACGAGTTACGAACCAAAAACCACACTCGAGGGCGCACGGATTTAGTGACGATTTGGGAAGTTTTCTATTCACAACATGGAAGCCGACAATGGGCACCTGTCAGTTCAAACGCGTGTTTGCACGTTTTGAAAATCATTCTTTTCAGCTCCGGTTTGTGTTTCCCAAAGTTTGTGGCAACGCTGTGATCTACATTGCTGGTTTTCTCTGTGGTGAGTCCCCCAATAGCGACACGACTCTACACGACAGTTTAATTCATACCGGATCATCACCAGAGGTAACATGACCCTGTCTCCTTCCAGATAGACGGACAGAGCTAACACATCGACCCTGTGACCAACGTGGGCGGTTTTCTCTATGGTCCGAGTCCCCAATAATGACACAACTCCGGAACAAAGTCGCGCTGAATGCTGTGTCCACTCACTGGCTTGATGTCCGCATGGATGATGCTCCTGGCCTTGGTGTGGCAAAGGAACTTGAGGATGCCCCTGGTGTAAGTTTTCACCATCCCCATGTGCAATTGCCGGAGCCCCGCTTCCTTAATCACATCATGGAGGCTCTCCCTGTGAAAGAGGCAGCAGCAACAACAACAATTACAACAATGACGCAGTGTCAGTGTCATACCCTGCAATACTGCGTGGATTATGATAACGACAAATTAATATTCTATTTGCACATTCACGACTAATATGAGTCATAGCTCCGTGTGGGTTTAGGTCATTGGTTTGCTGATAAACCGAAGCAGCTAGCACATCTGACCACTTGCTTTCATTGGCTGTTTCCGGGTGGTGGAGTTATCTATTAGGAGATACAAACTCCACGCAGAAAGGCGTCCGTGTGAGAATCAAACTCAGGGATTTTCACCGAGGGGCACAAGTGTCACCACTGCTGCAGCCAACCTGCTGATCGAGTGGAGGCGTGGCTACATAAAAGTGGGCGGAGCTGATTGAGAAAAGAGGAGTGGCCTCTAGTGCACCTGGGCACATGACAGCTCCACAGTATCGCAATGCGAGGTTGGCACGGGAATCCCAGAAGTAACATCTAGCCCCGGTGGTGTGATGTTATCACCCCCCCTGGTGTGGAAGAGATCGGGGCTTTGATCATGACCCTGACGCATGTTTATTCTGAGTTTGCATGTTCTCCCCCTGGTCACGTGGATTTTTCTCCGGGTCCTCTGGTTTTTCCTCCTACATTTAGAAACATGTGTTTAGAGTATTTGGCTGCCATACATTTCACATCAGCCACTTTTTGAGCTATCATTTGTAGCCAGGCCGCTTGTGAAAAATAACTAATCGGACAGTGGGCTTTACCTGCTAAATAAAATAGTTTTTGTTTAGCTAATGAAGTTAACCACGCCAAGGGGGGGGGGGGTGGGGGCGGTGGGAACACATGGTACGTACTTCAACAGCTCCAGGACAATGCAGTGGTGTCCTCTGAAGTCAAATGGTTCAGGACTTTGACGACGTTGTAGTCCTCATCACTGCCCTCGCCCTGAAGTTCCAGAGCCATCTTGATCTCCATTCTCTGAAATGTATCACGCTTGGAGCTGTGCAGAGAAAATCCACAAATGAATCATGACTTAGACTTGCTTAAGGAATGACCAGAAACAAATTATATTCAGAATTAAATAATTATACCTTCCCCAAGTGTAATGTCATTGTAAGTTCCAGTAGCGCGCTCATGGAAGGTTCCAGAAAGGATAGGGAAGAGGATAAAATAAGCAAGGGATAGAGGGGGTTTGGGGTGCTGCCTTAACGTAGTGATTCCCTAATGTGTGAATTGAGCCGACTCCGAGCATGGCCCCAGCCACACTCAGGATTTCCAGGAGCTGAGCCAAGCCACGGCTGAGCCACTCGTGTATCTTTATCAGCAGCTGAGTGGCTCAAGCCTGAGCCAAACCACGGCTGAGCTGGAGCTGAGCCTGAGTTTTAGAGACTGAGCCATAGCTGATTCGTGACTGAATGTGGCTCTCACAGAGCAAGGCATTATAACGTGGAACATCATGGGACCTCCTTTGCCAATACCAAAATATGAGAATAGATTTTCCCCTTTTTCCTGGCAACAAAACAGGTGTTAAGATGTAAAAAAAACTTTAACCTTTACAAGGAATCATGTCTGAATTAACCACAATACTTGTGGTCAGTATGCAAACAAAAAACATACTCTGATAATATATGCATTGTCTTTTAAACTGATTGGTCCACACCAGACAGCTTTCTGTTGAGTCTAGTCTCAAAACGGTGTTAAACCAGAGGACGCCAAAAGGCGTACAGCACAAAGACGAGCACTATCAGAGGAATGAGAGCTCGGGGTGAGCAGCGACATCATGGGACCTCCTTTGCCAGTATATTTTTGGTATTGGCAAAGGAGGTCCCATGATGTAGCTACTATAACGCTGAACACACATGTTATAACAT
>NW_024705493.1:0-39777 GCF_018977255.1 Callorhinchus milii | reverse complement strand
CGGAAGACAGATGTCAGACTGACATTAAAATCGCTGTCCAGTACTCGGTGGAGTGCTCGGCAGAGTCAACCAAGTGATAGTGAGAAAAGAGATAGTCAAATTGAGGCCACTGGACTATGTGCTAAATTGGACACCTTAGAGATGGTGTTCATGGCACATTTCTGGGACGTCATACTTGACCGGTTCCACACTACAAGCATGCACCTACAGAAAGTGACATTGACATCTCTGTAGCAGCACAGCTTTTGTCTTTGTTGATTTTGTGGCAGGACAGCGAGACCAGTTTTAGGCTTTTGAAAGGACAGCCTTAAATGTGAAAGGTGTCTCTCAGTCATATAAGCACGATCTTCAATTAAAGAGGAAATGCAAAACATTTGCAGATGAGAGCTCAGAGCCAGGTGTGACACTTGAGGGGAGGGATAAGTTCAAAATAGAAACATTTTACGTGGTCATTGATAAGCGAGTGGCATGCATTGAACATCGCTTGGACGCTTACAAGCGTTTGACCAGTCTCTTTGGGGTTCCGTTTATGTCAGATCAGGTGTCTAACAGTGATGTCAAAGTGGAAAAGGTAAATGCACTCTCCGCTGCATATCCATCAGTCCTGGACATGAACTTTGCAAATGAACTCATCCAATCAAAGTCTTTCATGTCTGACTCTGAAGGTGAGACGTTGCAGCCACTTAATCTGCAGTCAGTGTTCCCAATGTTTTCGTGGCATTTCGGATTTTTATAACTTTGCCAGTGACAAACTGCCAGGGAGAGCAGACATCTTCCCTTTTAGGCAGAATAAAAATGAGTTGCAGAGTAGCAAGTGCCAAACACGTCTCAGCTCATTGTAACTTTTGTCAATAGAGTCAGACCTTGTCAGACAGCTAGATTTTGACGATCTAGTAGATGATTTTTCGAGGAGGTCGGCAAGAAAGACACCAATATAGAAAAGCGGGAATGGGGGGGGGGCTCCAAAGACATGTGCCCAGGGGGCTCACGGGACCATGATCCGGCCCTGCCTCTCACGCCGTGAACGCACCGTTAGCCATGTCCATTGCCTGCTTAGCACCAAACTAGATTGAGATGTTTTGTGAGGCCAGAGTAGTACAGTTTGGTTCTGGTTTGGCTCGGAAAATAGCTGACAGGAACAGGGCTCAGGTTGCTGAATCTGTGCCAGTACAGGGCCAGCACCCCTTTTTAACATGCATGGGAGCACGGCATTAAACGTTCCCTCGTGAAATAATTGACAGGAACGGTTCGCTGTCGCATGGTATTAGGGCACAAATTCCTTCGATGTTTACTTTGAATGCAAGGTGAAAGCATTGTGCATTTGGTAAAGCAGCAGAGCTCCCAAGTTCATCATCACCATTGTCTATCTGGGATTATGAAAATAAACACGTTCTGATGAGGCTGCTCCACTTCATGAGAAGTCACCAATGCTTGTTATGCGCAGTGACCAGGATCCACCATAGACACGTGGACTTTCTAACCACCGGCTGAGCACAATCGAGGGAGATGTCCAACATCCAATGATGCTAGGATGTGAGGACACTGCCTTGCTTATTTCACCGCGTGCATTTCTATTTCCTTCTCATCCTACTGATACCAACCGCATCCCCAGTTTATTTCGCCAATTCGGCATCCAGTTTAACGAGGTTTCATTCACCCGACAGAGTCAACGAGAGTGGCGATGAGAAGACGATTGGACACATTTGGCATGGGGATAATTAATTAATAAATCCGTGGACAATACGTCGTTTTGTTGATAAGTAATACGGCAGATTAATCCAGATGCCCGTCGCAATGTCCGACCTGACGGGGGCCGACATAATGGTCCACACAAATGACTCGCGCACATTTTCACATGGGGGGGGAGGGTGAAACGTTACAAGCCACATTTGTCAAAACACATTACCCGACGATATGTGTGTGATGGCTTCCTCTGCGTGCGTGTCCCGCTCACTTTGGTACATAAACAACTTCTGACATCGATCTATGGCATGGAACAAAGTCGCCTCCTGCAACGGCGTCTTGAGATACTTTTGTATATTGACCGTGCACGAAAGCAAATCCATATTGCTTTGTACATCCTCTACAAAGCCCAGATAAAGCCTCACTGACTCCCAAGGCTATATTTCAGAAGGGCTACGCATTGGGTTGTTTGGCAAATCCTTCGTCGAGCGCTCTGCATGTGTGTGGAATCCGGAGTCACTGGGCAGAATCCACGATTATAAGGGGGTGTATGTATGTATGTTGAACTTTTTTCGCACCGTACATATCCAACCATGATAATCGACTTGCGGATGACAGTCAGTGAGTAAATGAACCCACTTGCTCTGCTTTCATCTAGTGCGCACCTCACATTCGAGCAGATTGGTGAGTGCGACAGCGCACGTGATGGTCTCCGTGTGATGTGCGATGCCTCCACAGCACTGGGTTACAGTCGTGCAGCGCCGTGTCCAGGCGCTGGTTATACGTCGCCTCTCGCTGGCGCTGCTGCCTGCCAGGAGAATTGTGGCTCAGCTCTTGGTAGGGGGATTCCCACAGTGGGATGCCGCTTTTTCCTCTCTAAGCTGATGCCGGTGGCAATTTTGGCAGGCACGTTGAGAACAACAAGAAAAAGAAGTGACCGGACCAAACGATACAGGACTCGATTTAAAGCTTTCGTGACTGCAGGGATTCATCTTCTTGGTTCTTTCGGTAAAGTCACGTAGAATAGAAATAATAAAATAATAAAATAAAACATTATTAAATAATTCTCACGACCTTTCGGCCACAACGCAAGCAGCCGTCCTCAGGTGGAGAACAGGTCTGTCGGACATTGCGACGGGCATCTGGATTAATCTGTCTTCTCGACAGACCTGTTCTCCACCTGAGGACGGCTGCTTGCGTTGTGGCCGAAACGTCGTGAGAATTATTTTATTATGTTTTATTTTTATTATTTTATTATTTCCATTCTACGCGACTTTACCGAAAGAACCAAGAAGATAATACAGGACTCCTTCACATTTGTTTTTAGCAAATCATTACTTTATTTTGCATGCACATTCAAGAATCAAGTGTGAACTCAGATGTCAATGTGTCTTGCCCTACGAACACGATTTTCAGCAAAGACTGCGCAGTCTCAGGGCCTTGTCTAATTGTAATGGGGTGAGAGATGCCTGTCACTGGAATGTCAAAGCAGTCAAGTCAAATTATCTCTCCACTCAGGTAAGCGTGGTCGATGCTCACTGCCATTGGCAGCCCTGTGCTCATGGTGAAAAGTCGAAATTCCTCTGGTTTCGGGCCACTTTATTTCTGTACTAGTTTTACTACCCGGCGTCGCCCGGGACTTGGATTCACCACGCCCGGCCGCCTTTGTCTCCCAGTGGCGATGTTTACACACCACACCAGTTACTCGTTTGAGGCTGAGGCGACCTAGCGGAGGCCCAGGACCGGTTCAAATAATCGTCACCGGTGGTGGCCGTGAGCGGGGATCGAACTCGGGTCGCCGGGTTCATAGCGCAGCGCGCTAACCACTACACTACAATGCGTTACGCTTCCACATGCGCGGGTCACGTGACAGATGTGACGTCCCAAAAAAAAAATACAAAAGTGTATTTTTCTATTTTTTGCATGGTGTAAATCTGAAAAGTACCCACATGGCAAATTTCAAGTTTGTTGCATGTCGGGAAGTACGCTAAACATTTTGAACAGACACACATAATCACAACTTTGCCTTATATATATGGAGATGTATGTTGAAGTTCTTTCGCACCGTACGTAGCCAGCCGTGCTAATCGGAGATGCAGGGGAAGGACAACAAACTAAACACGAAAATCAGTTCTAAAGAAATTATTTTCAATCTAGACTGATCACAAAGTGGTACTAGTTTCTAATTATGATTATTTACTCATCCACTGAGTCCATGGACACATCTTCATACGGGTCCCGCGTTGGTTTTTATTTGAAGATGTTTTAAGCCAATTTGTGTAAACAGATGGAGATGAGTTCACTTGATAATTGTTTTTTTACCCTTTTATCTGGCAACAAAACTGACACCTTTTTTACGAGGAGTCATGTTTGCATAGATCACAATACCTGCAGTCACAATGCAAACAAAAAACATAACTCTGATAATGTATGCACTGTCCTTGAAGTTGATTGGTCCACACCCGAGACAGCTTTCCTTAGAGCCTAGTCTCACAAAAAGGCATCATCTGGTCCAACCCATGTGAGACTAGGCTCTAAGGAAAGCTGTCTTGGGTGTGGACCAATCAACTTCAAGGACAGTGCATACATTATCAGAGTTATGTTTTTGTTTGCATTATGACTGCAGGTATTGTGGTCTATGCAAACATGACTCCTCGTAAAAAAAGGTGTCAGTTTTGTTTCCAGATAAAAGGGTAAAAAACAATTGTCATTATTTTTACTGGCAAATGAGGTACCAATGATGAGTTCACTTGTTCGTCTGCCTTCTCCTGGTGAGCCAGTGTATGGCACATCCTTGAGGCCCACGGGAATGCAGTTTCATACCATCTGTGCGGTCCACTTACCACCGTGGCATGATGTTATCTTCCTCGCCTGTTATGCAGGAGGTTGGGGGTTCGATCCCGACCCTGACGCCTGTATATTTGGAGTTTTGCGTGTCTCTCTCCACTGGTCACGTGGATGTTTTCTTCGGGTCCTCAGGTTTATCCCTCCACATTTAGAAACATGTGTTCAGATTATTTCGATTATTTGGCTGCGATAAATGTCCACGTGATAAGCCACTTTATTGAGCTATCATTTGTGGCCAGATCGCTTCTGAAAATAAGCTACGAGCTCAGTGTGCTATACCTAGTAAAACGAATTAGTTTCTTTTCGTGGTTTGCTTACTTTTCCTATAATTTGCTCTATCGTGTTTTTGCATTGTTTGTTTGTTGTAACTTTCTGAGCCACCCCTACGAGACATCTGTGAAGAAGTGCATCATAGCTCCAGTATATATAAAGATTCTGATCGATCAACCTTGGAGAGATCAGGGATTGCGTTACCTCGACCGAGCGCTCTGGCACAATGCCAAAATTCCTGCAACTAAGTTGTGAACTACGTTGATGCAAGGTTCGTAAATGCCCCCCTCTCCACACTGCCTCTGTCCACCCAGCAGTGTAAATGGGCACTGTTAGTCGTGTATAGTCAGGCCAAATGCGGTTACTACAGGGCCGGATTAAGCTAGTGCGGGGCCTCTAGCATATGTTATGAAGGGGCCCTAAATAAAAAAAAACAGTAAATATTAAAACACAATTTTTACTTGCATAGTAAAGTAATTGTATTTTTTTCATTTGCTATACAGCCAGATAATACAACAAATCGCTAACCTTAAACACCCAGTCGTTCATAAAAGTTGAAGGCAGTATAGTACTATAGTAATAGAGCAAGTGCAGAATCACTGAACCGGAATTAATAACTTGAAAGCATTTAGCGCGGGGCCCTTGAAAGTGCGGGCCCGTAGCATATGCAGCTACTTTGCTACTGGGATAATCTGACACTGGGGTACTACCACTTCTTTCAAGTTCAATGGCAAACATGGTTGAGTCGGCCAATAAACATTCAGTCGACCTCACTCCAGTAGAGGCCCCACTGCCAGCAGTGAAGTGAGCTAGCAATTGCACACCCTGTTTAAATAATCATTTGCAACCTCAAATCCATGTTTTTTCTTTCAAGGGACCAGCCAAATTGAATGCTAGATTTGGGGAAAACGTTGAATCTAGTGGAAATGCTATGTTTTGGGACATTATAAAACAGAATGTTGTATTAGTGAAAATTCAATAAAAGGGGAATCTTTAAACGAGGTTTGGACGTGTATAATTTAAACTGAAACAAAACAAAACAAAAAGTCCGCAACTACTGTAAATTAAATATGAAGTTCCTGTATACAAACCATAACATCTGCCGTCATTGAGTAACTACGTGGCATGGCGAGAATTGGCAAGAGAAGCCAGCACCCCATGGCTTACCCACTCAGTGCTCGCAATCGGTTTAGTACTCACAGTCGTACAAACAAATGCGTCGTGCCTCTCCGTGGCTGGAGCACTGGACCGGACGACAAGCGAAAAACAAACAAAACACCACTGGCGCACATAAAACACTGACTGTCAAGGGAGCCGAGCGATACCCAGGCAATAAGCGTCACTGCTGGCACCATCTGGAACTCTCGACAGCCAGTTCTGCCACGCTGCCATCGCCACATGGGGAAACGCATTGCGATGGGAGGAGCACTGCTGGGGAAACTGCGCCAAATCCATCGTCGCAAACCACCAAGCAGCGCGGTATTACCGGAGAAATCCTCCGTTCCGATCACCCTCAACTCCTGTCTCGCGGTGGCGAGATGTTAACTACCTCGCCTGGTATACAGGAGGGCGTGGGTTTGATCCCAACCCGGAGGCTGTTATATTTCGATTTTGCGTGTTCTTCCTGTGGTCACGTGGATTTTTCTCAGGGTCCTCCGGTTTTTTCGTCTACATTAAGAATCAACGTGCGTTTAGAGTATTTGGCTGCTATACATTTCAACATGATTAGCCACTTCGTTAAGCTATCATTTGTGGCCAGGTCGCTTCTGAAAAGATAGCCATAGCTCAGTGGGACTTGGTAAAATAAAATATAGTTTAGTTTCTAAGTTTTCTATTACCTGTGTAAGCTGTCCGCAAATAAATCCAATTATTCACAGGTGTATTCCTCCTATTATCAAGAAAGTGAGTTGGTAGCACTTGAGCCCGACAGCAACAAGGACCTGGGTTCGATTCCTGACTCATGCGCCTTTGTGTGTGGAGTTTGAATGTTCCCCTTCCCACCCACCCCACCCCACCCTGTGCTGCATGTGTTTCTTCCAGGTTCTCCAGTTTCTAACCATGGCTAAAAGTAAACATTAAACACAAGTGGTGTTGGTCATTCACACCTCCCAATGCCTGACCCTTAATGAGTCTTCCGACTCAGTGCGGCTTTTCTAAGAAGATAAATACTTATTAAAATATCCACGTTTTTTGTTTGTCCCCTTCTAGATAAGATAAGCTGTACGCCTTTAGGCGTCCTCTGGTCTAACACCATTTGAGGCTAGGCTCGAAGGAAAGCTGTTTCGGTGTGGACCAATTAATTCAAGACAGTGCACATTATCAGAGTTATGTTTTTTGTTTGCATTCTGACCACAAGCATTGTAGTTAATGCAGACATGATTCTCTGTAAAAGGCTTCAGTTTGGTGTTTTAACATCTTAACACTTGTTTTGTTGCCAGAAAAAATGGGAAAACCTATTTCACGAGTGGAGTAAAGTTGCAGATAACTCCGCGGATAATGGGATCCACGATACAACCCCGAATCACCACCACGGATAAGAGGAGTTCTGTTATCTGGGTAGTGTTGTGGCACGAGTTACGTGGCAAAATGACAGCTAGGGTGAAAGGTGGACGGTGTTGAGAGAGTTACCTTTAACGAAACGAAACTGGGTGCTGCTGTGTTAGAGTGCTTGGGATCGGGAGAATGTGGATTCTAATCCCAGTTGAGGATTGTATCAACCTGTCATACGTCTTAGGCCAATACATGTAAAATAAATGTGTGCGAAGTCAACAATGTTTAACTCATGGATCAATTTCCTCCCTACTATGGGAGTGCAGAATTTGCACTGTCGGCGAAGATACATTCCACCACGCTTTTGTTGTGTTGATGGCCAAGCGTTCACCTTCGCCTTTGATGGCAGTGGCTGAGTGCGTTTGCAAGCCACCTATGTGAACATTTGACTTCCGTGCAGACGATTTATCCCTCAATATTTTCTGACCAACCCCCCCCCCCCTCTACATTCGCGTCTCTGAAAGTGACCTGCCGATGTCCTCATTGTATCCCTAGCCGCTGCCTGCACCGGAGCGGCTGTTTAATAATCCGCGATGGACAAGTTGATGCCGTGATTTTATGAAGTCGGGCATTGTGACCGGAATGTTCGCCACTTTTACTGGCGCAGTGCGAATTACAGAGCAAGCTGTTTTCGCACGCGGTTTTGATATCGTCGTTGTTACAAGCATATTTTATTGCCTCGCTGCGATTAAAAATAAAACAAATATGCACGCGATAGTTAAAGCAGCAAAAGTAACATAAAACTTGGACAATGTAGCTAATTATATGGTGTTCGTTTGGGGAAAAGGTTCGCCGCAAATAAACGCAAACAGCATTAACAACGTATTCTCGTGGAATGATTTATTTAATCGCTGCATTGAAGTGGCAACACGGTGTAGCGCTGTGTTGTGCTTATATTTCGCATCTGTTTTCATAAATATTCTCCCGTTTAGAATACTAATGCATGGTAACACGCACTGAAATGTTGCCAAAGTGTCTGCCTGCTCAAGGGAAGCATGCGTCTGTGTTCATCTCTGTCGGATGTGCTGAAACCAGTGGAGGCAATCCAACGTTCTGATGGTGGCGATCAGTCTGTCTAACAGACGACTGCAACAACAACAACCTCCCCATCACGTTGTAGATCATCTCTGCATTGTGGCCATGCATTTGCCTTCTCAGCAATCTAACTAAATTAATTACGCTGTGCTTAGATTGCTTGACTTGGAGCTGTAAGTGGCGAATCCAAAACCCTCAATCAAACACTGACTTGTGGCGAGTCGCCCATTGACAAGCTATGGATAGACTGGTTCCTGCCATCGGAATGTGTAATTTCCACGAGTAGTACAGCGCTGCCGTTGAATAAGCACGTTGACTTTGACTTCATTGAGCAGGGAGACTGAACTATTGCTGCACTACTGCCTTCTACAGACACGTGACTACAGGGCAGCAAGGTGTCTGTCGCCCTCGACGTCTCCCTTCCTCTGTGATCTACCAATCCCACGCCGACATCACCGGGGGTGTGCATCATCACGACACCTCTCATCATTGAAGGCCGTCATAATGACGCCGGGAACTTGCGGCCGATTTCATGTTATAAATGCGTGGAGGTGAGCCAACTTGGCAGAACAAATGTGGGCCAGCCTGGCTCTGGTGATTTTTTGCGTTTAGTTCGTTGTCTGTTTCCCCTCGCCCGCACCTCCAATTGGCACGGTGGGCTACGTGCGGTGTGAAAGAAGTTCAACATGCATGCACACACACACACATACAGAGGTGAAGATTATCGCTTCGGCAGAAACAGCGGCGGCTTGGTTCCCCTGCACTGGCGAGGCGAGCGCTTTCCACCGGTATTAGGACAAGAGGACTTACAGAGCCCCGAGCAAGGAGAGCGTTGGTCTCTCTGGAGTAACTTCCGTGCAACACTGGCGCATTGGCAACAAATTAAGCGGGGCATTTATTTATATTTTTTGTTACTTTTTTTTTTTACAGAGGGGGACATGGTTTTCATGGTACACACACAAACACGCACCACAAAGACGGGTATCTATCTCACTTTTCGCCTTGACGAGCGCAGGAGTGAGCGCTCCTGCTAATTCCAGCACACGGGAGGAGTGCTGTCAGCACCACGCACAGCTACCTTTGTCTCCGCGGTGATGCTGTTCATACACTCCACAAAGCACTCGATTAAGGTTGAGTTTATCTGAGGGAGACCCTGGAACATGTTCAGATATCACACGGTACTGATCTTGCCACTAGTAATTTCAGCCATGTTGTCGGATTTCACGACACTTTTAACGAACTGTTACAAGGGCAAAATCAAAGATTCAACTAATTGGGCAAGTTATGTTAGTCAGCACCTATTCAGATATGGATGACACGTAAGGTGGTGGTGCGCCTAGCATCACGCCCGGCCGTCTTTGTCTCCCCTGTGCTGATGTTTATATTTTGCACGAGGTACTCATTTAAGGCCGAGTGAACCCAGGGGAGGCTTAGGTCTGGTTCATATATTCGCCTCTGATATTAGCCGTGAGCGGGAATTGAACTCGTGTCACCAGATTCGTAGCACCGTAAGCTATCCACGTTCACCAAATATTCAGACAAAGTTCCCCGTATAGCCTTAACAGACTGTTGGGGCAAGTGCTGTTAGCGAGCACCTGCGAAGGCTAGAAAGGCACACAAGGGGGTGGGTGGCCAGCATCATACCGGGCTGCCTTTGTAGCCCAAGTGGTGATGTTTACACATCGCACCATATACTCATTTGAGGCTGAGTCGACCTAGGGGATGCCCAGGACCGGTTCAGATAATCGTCACTGGTGTTTACCGTGAGCGGGAATCGAACCCGGGTAGCCAGGTTCGTAGTGCAGCGCGCTAACCGCTACACTACCGCTCCCCCAGCTCTCCACATACACGTACACACACGCACTCGATCATATATTCATACAATGACAACAAATTAAAAAGGTGAGGCTGAGCATATGCTCAAAGATTGCAGGGGTAAGCAAGCCATGTGGTAATGGGATATAAATGTCCCTTTCCTATCTGCTGACCACAATTAACCAGGGTCCAGGGAGATACACAGGTTGGGCAATGTGGACATATTTGCTCACAAGGGGAGGAGGAAGCGGTGGTTGGGCTGTTAGAAAAGAAGATGGGGGGGGGGGGCGGCGGGTGGGAGATGGGCATACAGAGAAGGGTTGAGAGCTTGGGAAATTACAAGCGGCGAGTTACAATGTGAAAGAGAGTGAGGGAGAGTGAGAGAAAAAGAAAGATGATGGATGGTCACAGCCTAGAGGGATGGGAGATTGGGGCAGGCCAGAGTTTAATATGGAAAACGTGTTAAGGAAATGAATAGGCAATTTATATATCGGCTCACACGTGCTTTGGGAGCTTGCTTGGGGGTATGCTTTGGGGTTGGTGAAAAGGAGGCCCAAATATTTATATATATATTTTTTAAACTAGGGATGGCAGAAAAGGGAACAGGGATTTGGGAGAGGGAGTGTGACTGTTGGTTTGTTGACCTGCAGGTTAAAGTGGACACAAGTGCCATTATGTTTATTGATCACAGAATGCGTTTGTTGCCCGTTGCAGGCGTGGGTTGCAGGTGGCCCGTGGAGATACAGCTATACCGCTCACATTGCTTTGTGGGTGCTAATGGCTTAGTGTAGGTGCGTCTCCCTTGCGTGATTGTATGATTACCCACAATCGCAATCCCTGATTGAGAATGTTAGTGGGAAATACCGGAGATGTTGGGATGATGCTATGAGCATAGATCTTGGGGGTCGCGTGCCAACTGTGCAAGAGCTGTGGAAACTGGCAGAAGGAAGGTAGAGAAGGCGCGATTTCGTGGCCTTTACATACAGTATGGTGACCTTTTAACCTTGACTTTCGTCTTCATGCTTTGTGGGAAATGTTATCAGGCAGTTTATTTACTAACATCGAATCTGACAAGTGCACCGTATGTAGTGTTGCAATAAAATGTCGCTGGCACATTGCATTGTGGGAAGAATTTCACCAATCAATGCATTCCTGGGCCAAATCACCACCAGGTAAGGCCCACATTTGTAGCCAGCGACCTGGCCACAATTGATAGCTCAACGAAGTGGCTCATCATGTGGAAATTATAGCAGCTAAATATTCTAAGTGCATGTTTCTAAATGTGGAGGGAAAAACCGGAGGACCTGGAGAAAAATCCACACGACCACAGGGAGAACATGCAAAATACAAATATACAGCAGGCGTCAGGGTTGGAATCGAACCCACGACCTCCTGTATACCAGATAAGGTAGTTAACATCTTTCCACCGTGGCGCCCAAACAAAGACCATTAGCCGTAACATCACCCACCATATATATATTATTTTTAGGCCACAATGTTGCAGACAAATGTGTTGAGTTCTTGTTATTATTGTTGTTGTTGTTATATGCAGTGTTGAGGCAGTCAATTTGTAAAGTAGGCATGATCTTCACATTGTTTGATTACAATTATTAATTCTAATTAACATACACTCGGTTAATTTTCCCTGATAAATAACATCATTACATTATGATTGTTGGCCTTGTAGTGTGATTTACTGGATACACACTTTGGCTAATATTATCTTCACATTAACCCAAGCTGCTGACATAATCATTTTACGATTAAATGTGATTTGACTCAGTTTGAATAAGCGTCCATGTACAGCTCTTCATCAATTAACTGCTGTATGAGGGCCTCCCCATGCCATGCAAATCATGGGGGCTCTTGGACCATACTTCACCACTTTGGTCAATGTGTGGGTTGGTGAAGGCGTTGAGCGGAGTAATTGGGTTTGCACTGCCCTCTGCTGGCAGTCTCGCCCCGCCGGAACCTATAGCACCTGTTATGTATTGCATGATGGTCACCCATCCCAAGCCGTCTCAAGCACAACTGAGATTGGGTGCATTCTGGGTGATTTGTTAATTTGCATAAAAAATTTCAAATTAGATCTTAATTTTACTTTTTATTACTTTTTGTTTTAACAGGAAAGGTCCACTGAGTTATATCGCTCTTTTTTAGAAGCGACCTGACCACAAATGATAGCACAATTCAGTGGCTTATCATGTGAACATTTAGAGCAGCCAAATACGTACTCGAAACGTTGACGGATGCGTGATACCTAGTCTGATTTCCCACTTAATCTGCAATGTGCCACTTTCTTGAAATAATATCAGTGTGTTTTTTCTACTTCTATGGCTGTCCATGGCTTTTATTGAATAGGAATAGGTTTTATATTAAGCCGTGGTTTGTGAGAGCTTGGATGACTATATCAATGCAATTTTTACCAAGTTAAGTGAATTTCCATCATGTGCAAAGGCGAAGGTATACAATAATGCCATTTGATATTCATTGGTCTTTTCCAAAATGAGATTGATAGCAAGTGTGTGGTCGATGGCAGAAAAACCTTTCATAAACCCTGGTATATATTTGGACGCTATCAAAGAAGAGGGGCCAATAGGTGTAACAACGCGAGCAAGACCTCTTCAGTAAACGTGTACACGTACATTAAATACCTCAATTGTGGAATGTGCCTGCGATGGTTCCTCTACCGTTGAATGGTGATTAAAAGCTCACTTGAAATAACGGCAGCCCATTCGACCCTCATCACACGTATACACATTTATCGCGAGGATGATGCATTTAAACATGCTAAACGATTTTATGATAATGTGGCGAGTGAAACAGCGTCAACTTACGTGGGCTACATTTGTACGCAATATAGGCTAAAGCAGAAATTACGGTATACATGAGCTGAATGATTGTTTCAACCAATCATCACTCTTTGGGGTTAATAAAATAAATACCAATTTTTGGGAGCGACACGTAAGAATGTGGAATTTTCGCGACAAACTTGATCTTGCAAGCGTGGCCAGCACATTTCATTGTTTAAGCTGGGAGAAAGTCACCTGTTTTAACTTACATTACTCAGGGGCCATATGCATATCGTGTATGATAAACAGCAGTGTACGTGTAAAATCATGATCTTTTTTGGCAAGCCATCAAACAGAGACGGTCACCGCACCATGCACGTTCAGGTGTGCTTCTTGAGCCGTCTGGAACACTCTTCCTTCCAATATTAGAAAGCCACTGGAGCTATGTACTTTTAAATCTAGATTGAAAACTGATTTATTTAGAACTGCTTTTTGTGTTTCGTTTGTTGTCCTTCCCCGGCAGCTCCAATTAGCAGGGTCAGCTACGTACGGTGCAAGAGAAGTTCAACATACATCGTCATCGTCAACCATGGTCAATCCACTGCTGGATGAAGGACTCCCCAAGCTACCGCTACCTCTCACAACCCTGCGATGCAAAAGTCACCCACCCAGCGCCTGCACACTACTATCTGATTTCATGGCTCCATCTCCTTAGTGGACGTAGCATCAGCCGCGTTCCCCATAGGATAGTGCACCTAACATTGTAATTTATCATAACACGTATATATATATTGGACCCAAAAAATAAACAAGTACATTTGGACAAAACACTTCATTGATGTAAAATATCATGCAAACGACGTACAAAATATCATTACACATATAGTTAGGATGAGATCAGGCTATTAAATCAAACATCTGTGATGTCTAGGCGTTTTATATTAATGAATACAATTTCAGCGTGACATTTGCCATTTTATCAGGACGTTTAATGACAACTTAGGCACATATAACGCCATACAAAATATTCTTATCACAGCTCTGTGATAGGCAGAACAATCAATCACCTGCTTCCTTTGCCTCACCGGCCGAGGCCCATTGAGATTCATTATCTCGTTTGCATGGAAGACATAAGTAACTGTTGTAATGTGGGAAGATCATTTTTTTTGCCAATTTTACAACCGTGAAATTTCTGGCTTTGACAACCGTAGACAATCATCCACGGATGCAAACGGTACTATGGGTCCCGTCAACAGCGGCACGCCCATGGCAATTCCTTTGAAAAGTGTCGAAACTAAAATCACTCTGCATGAGGTGGCTGGGCAGCTCAAGGGGGCTAATGTGTCTGTGTGTGTGGTGTTAAAGCACCGCGTCAGCACCCAATGAGAACGAGGGTTCAAATGTGGGCAGCCACCCGAGACGTTGACTACCTCGCCTGGTATGACGGAGGTCGTAGGTTGGATCTCGACCCTGACGCCTGCTGTATATTTGGAGTTTGCGTGTCTCTCTCCGCGTGGTCGCGTGGATTTTTCTATGGGGCCTCCGGTTTTTACCTCAATATTTACGGAACGTTCGTTAAGAGTATTCGGCTGCTGTAAATGTCCACATAATAAGCCACATTGTTGAGCTTTCATTTGTGGCCAGGTCGCTTCTGAAAAGAGCTATATAGCTCAGTGGGCCTTACCTGGTAAAATACAAAAATGGTTTTAACAACAAATAGCAATCATTGCATGCAAATACCAAATTTTCTTACATATCTCCATCCTAATTTAGCGTTGTTGCATCTGTAAATGTTTTGGCCATATATGAACATACCACGGTTGTATTAATGTTCGTTCATTCATTATCATTATTTCATTTTTTTTTCCATTCATACTTGCCTATATTTCTCCTGTAATAAGACAATAACGTTTCACTTATACAATCTGCACCATTAACCATGGTCTTCAAAACATACAAATATTACATTGAATTTTGTGGCAGGGTGTACTACAGATAGAGCATGTTGACCAGGCTTCTGAAAAAGAGCCATATGGCTCAGTGGGCTATTACCTGGTAAAATTAAAATAGTAAGAGTCATTTTACTAGTTACTCTTAGTAGTAAATAGTAAAATCACAAGTGTGGCGAGCTGATGGTATCAGCTCTATCACCGACGAATACACGAAAGAATGACCAACATACGTTCACTTTTTTTTTATTTAATTTGATCCGGCACAACCCCATAGCTAAATAGTGATCACACATATTGGATGAGCGATATTTCATGGAACAACTCTTTGTAGGAGTAAACATCAATATTTGGCAATATAGTCCTGCCAAAAGTGTCTTTCAGAAACATGTTTGTTGAATAATCACCAGGGGTTATTCCCCCACGCTGGCTACTGCACACTGATGGAAGTGGACGTGCCAGGGACCAGCTCAGATATCACTCGTCAAATAAACGCTGTGCAGCTCGCTAATCGTTGCACCACCACTCCGCCCCCCCCTCCAACCCACTGATCTAACTAGTGGTGAATATACACAGATACACCACTGAGTAGGTGGTCGAGGCTGCGCATGTAGCTTTGCTACTCAATGTTGTTTCCTGAAGAAGCTCCCAGCTCGTGCGGCGAAACGTCAGGCCGCCGCATTGAATGGCGCGCGACACAACCCGAAGAAAGAAAATAAAAATACAAGATCGGAGAGCTTCACTGCGCGAATATACATTAAAAAATCCTAAATTAAATAAGTGATGGCAAATTTGACGAAAAACTTTCGTGACTGCAGGAATTCATATTCTTGGTTCTTTCGGTAAAATCACGTAGATAGAATAAAAAAATAATAAAATAAATGTTCAAATAAAAATGAACCAAATTTTTTATCAATTAATTAAAATGTCAAATATTTTTATTTTTTAATTATTTTAATTATATCTACGTTACTTTACCGAAAAAAAACACGGATAAGTGATGGCAAACGACCGCCTGCACCAACATTGTTGTTGCCCGGCCTCCAAAGGAGACGGGATGGGGAGGTGCTGCGGCTCCTCCCATCTGACAGCTCTTCCCGTTTGACCTCGAGCACATAATTCATCTTCATTTACCCCCCCCCCCTTTGGGCGCGCTCTTGCGCGTGCGTGCGCGCGCGCGAGGGAGCGCGCGCCTAGCCCGTGCTAGCTGCTTCGTGAGCCTAAACGGACGGGCGCCCCGCCGGCCCAGCTGGGCGCCTTTCGGAGCAGCAGATTTCCCGCTGCTAACTTTCACGTTCAACCTCTGAGCGATCACTTTCTGGCGCGAGGCAGGTAAACGACTTTACGGCTGTGACGCCTGCCTGCTCGCCTGCCCGGCGCGCCGTTTGCGCTTTCGTAAAGAGAGTTCGCTTTGAGAGAGATGCTTTAAACAACAACAACAAAACACGCTTTGATTTAGCGGCGCTTGCGAGGTGGAAGAGGGAGGGTATGTGTCGCAGTAGAAGGCGGACAGCGAGGGAGACGGTCGCCGATTGAAGGAGGGAGGGGTGGGGTGATGGGTCTCGCTTCATCGTCAAACTGCATCTGCTCAAATTGTTTGTCGCTTCTGACGGCGACGGCCCCGTTTCGCCTCGACGTCGCGCGGCTCGGAGCTTTGAGCCTCTCGGCGAACGGAGATTGATTCACGGCGCTCAGCGGATGGCACAGCGTTTAAGCTTCCTCCGCGGTGGCGTCGCGCCCTATCCAACTGTTTTGCACGCAGCGTTTGCAAGCGCTGCTCCCCGCGTCACCGCGCTGCAAAGCGTTGCCAATGGAACTCAACCCCTTGCAAATAAATAAAGCGTTCTGTTCAGACGAATGTCGTATTACGTGCGCAGTCGCAGTCAGCCACCGTGCGGCAGCAGCAGTGGCACATGCACTTAATGTTGGGTTTCGGGTGAGTTGTGCAGAATTGTTGAGAGGCGAGCCCTCTTAAATGTTCTGATGTCACCGATGGGCACGATTTCTGGTGAAAGTGCCGCCGAGACATTTTAATGCGCCTTGATTTACATATCTTTAAATCATGATTCAGGAATTCGATGATCAGGCGCAAAATTATGTCTCCCACCACGAGGAATGTGAAATTTCACCACTTACTCCTGACCACCAAATGGAAATGAGGACTATCCCATGGTCTTTGCGGAAGGACATGTGAATATAGATTTTTAAAATTACATTGTCATTGTAAATTCAGACAGGCCCCTGCCATGGGAATGTGGAGTTTCCACCACTGGCTCAGGGTGGCTATTGTCACCCCATTACCAAATTGAGCTCGGAGACACATGGACTTTTGACTTTTAATTATTATATTTTGCATTTAATTTGGTCCAAAGTCTACCAGCGTCTGATTTAACAACCACAATGTACATCAACTCGGGGATTTTCCCAGTAATTCACAGGAATTAACAGCCCAGCATCCTGCCTCCAAAAATACACCCCAGAGTTTAGGTTATGTTGCTCTACATAAAAACAAATTAACATTAAACCCTTTCCAATCACAGCAGTGAAACAATGTTTATCCGGTAACGTTTCATTGCTTCCATTTGTAAGTGGAAACATATTCATCACGTAAAAAAGGGTTCAAAATAAATTACCGATTAAAGTCTGTGTAATAATGTACCTGCTTTCTGACGAAAGTTACGCCGAATGCCTAAACACGTGTTGGACTTTTTTCTGAGACTTATTTTAATAAACTAACCCGATTTTTTTTTTCAATCAGATTTAGTTCTCTAATTTAACATACAAAATAAAATTAGTTGTTGCAGTGAACACACCCTTTGAGGCTTGGTGAGATTAACTTTAAGCGGTCAAGGTGTAGCCCTGGCAACTGCTTGCTTATGCCATTGCTGATGGAAAGATCTCCACTCGGCTGGGCTCTAGAGAGCCAGTCTAGAGGAGATTTGGTCTACAAATGCCTTAAAAGAGGTGGATGTACCCACAATTTACCCCACCCACTCATGACTTGCTGGGTAGACAGAGGCAGTGGTATTTTAGAAACAATTCAAATCTTGTGCCGGGAGATGGAACCGGCGACCTCTGCACAGTTACACCACGGCAGCATCCACACATTATAATTGTAAGAGTGTGAGTTAAACCCAACTAAACTACGTCGCTCTTTTGTTCAGAAGCGATCTGGCCACAAATTATAGCTTAACGAAACGGCTTATCGAGTGGTAATTTATAGCGTCCAAATACTCTAAGCGCATGTTTTTAAATGTGGAGGGAAAAACCGGAAGATCCAGAGAAAAGAAATCCACGCGACCACGGGGAGAACATGCAAACTCGAAATATATAGGCGTCAGGGTCGTGATCGAACCCACGACCTCTGGCATAGCAGGCGATGTTGTTAACATCTCCAATTTGCATTGCCATCCAGTTGCTGAAGGAATACTTTTATATAAGCGCGCAACTTTATCTATCTGTGATGAACGCTACAATTTCTGTCGTTTTCATGCAGGGGCGCTGCAAACCTACTTGCCCCCTGCATGAACGACGGTTACGTTGGAATCGATCTGCAGACGGCGGTCTTTTCCCACGGCCAGCAGCTCTATGTCTCCTTATCTCGATCCCGCAATCCCAAACAGGTGAAAGTCCACATCGAAACGAACCCCCAGCAAGGCCATCTACTTAAAAACCAGAGAAAATTCACACGGAATGTCGTTTTCAATTAGGTCTTCCAGATGTAAAATGATATAAGCTTCATTGAACAAATACAATTATCTCATTCAAAACATAATACAATTCAAAGATGTTTAATTTTAAAACTATAAAACGGAGCATCGGGTGCTTGCGTGAATGCCTTGTTCGTGTGCAATTTTTCTCGTGACTTTCCTGGCCGAAGGCCGTAAATGGTTGTGATCGGTGCTGCAGGCGCCCCCGAACAACCCCAAGTACACTATAAGGTGCAAATCATAGCACACAAAGTGCTCCCAACAAATGAAACACAACACCCGACTGATCTCGTCAAGGGGCAAAAACCATCACGCAAACTCCGGTCCATCCTCACAGCACATTTGCTTAACCGTCGGAGAAAGAGAGGCGCTACATCGCGCGCTTTCAGATGCGCTTTCTGCGGCCGTCTGGAAAGTTCTTCCTTTTGATGTTAGGTAGCCACTGGAACTGTGCACTTTTAAATCTCGACTGAAAACTCATTTCTTTAGAAATCATTTTTGTGTTTAGTTTGTTCTCCTTCCAGTGTGAAAGAAGTTCCACGTACATACATTATTCTATTCTTGCGCACGATTGCAGAAATGTTCAGGAGTTAAATGCCAACGTCGAATTCTGCTATTCATGACAGGGCTTCAGGAGAAAGTTCGCGTCGTTCCGAAGGAGTGAAAACTACAGTGGTTTAAATCTTGATTTAAAGCTTTCGTGACTGCAGGAATTCATACTCTTGGGTCTTTCGGTCAAGTCACGTAAATAAAAAAATAATAGATCACGACGTTTCGATCGCAACGCAAGCAATCGACGATTGACCGGAAGACCCAAGAGTACAGTGGTTTACTCTATTAACCATAGTTTGGGTCGCGTGGCCACAGCCGTAACAACTGTGGTTTGCCTTTAATTCATCATTCACGATGGAGACGTGATGTTTTGATGCAGTTGTCTTCAAGGGAACGTCAAAGCCAGGCTGAAAATCGTGAACGTTCAAAGGTAATTGCAAACGGCCGGTCGCACACGCAGCAAACAGGAGGTTCAATGAAACTCCCGTTTGCCCATGCATCCCGAAACCGCCGCCGTTTAAGTCAGTGTTCTGCCATCGGGAAAAGGAAAATGATCGTGGAGACATCTCGTCCTCCTGACCGCTGGCTGGGATGGGGCTCAGCTTCTGTTTAGCAGCCATTGGCTGCTTCTGCGACACGAGCTCACGCTGGCATTTTAATTGGAAAGGTGGGTTCCTTCACTATTAACACTTTTGCACGTGGCACTGCTGTCGGTCTGGCTGCTGTGTCTCTTATCCATGACTGGTAAGTCACACTGCAGTCCTATCAGATGGCCCAGTCGAGCTCAATTGAGTATCATATCCGAGTGTTATATTTAGCCGCAAAATAAACACCCACGAATTATTTTTGACCAGGTCAGAGTATGAACAGACAGCGCGTTTTTCTTTTGGACAAAATTAATAAGGCTGTGCATTTCTGTACAATGGCTTAGTCAAAAAAATACTTTTGACATAGAATGGAAAAATTACATTCATTGCATTACGTTTAAAGTATTGCTGTATGCATGTTTTTGGAAATGTAAATAAATTTGGCTCTTTTGTTGTTGTTGTTATGAGTCGATGTAATTGTGTGTATGAATTACACCAAAAAAATGTTTAAACTTGACCTCTCAGGAATGCAAAGAAGTCGACTGTATTCAGTTTCGCGTTACGCTTGATACACACAAAGACAACGATTCCCTCGATTCGCATTTAAGAGATTGTTGAGTTGGTCAATTGCTGTTAGCAAGCACCAATGAAGGCCGGACACGGCACTCACGCGCACGCATGGACACTCATTTAATTGTGCTTTGCCGTATTTTTCAGGATTGTTGACGAATGGGTTAAGACTGACCACTCCCCCTCATGGGTCCTGACAAACGATTAATTAAAACATGAGCGCCGAATAATATAGACGAGTCTGGCTAGCCCAGAGGGTCTGGCAGGGATAATAATGCAGTTTAATGCACGTGGGAGTCAGGGATGGAGGGGGGAGGCAATGGGGGGGGGCTGGAGGGACACGGGGAGAGAAAGAGGGCAGGTCACACTTATTTGACTCGCACAGTCGCACACTCACTAAATTACGCAACGCTCGGGTAGCGATGCCCTCCCTCATTGTGGCACGGGGCAATCGTCGCATTGTGATTTCTGCTCTTGCAACGCGGCGCAATTCAGTTTCCGCTCTCTCTCTCAGGGAAACAACCCAGAGGCGTTGGCGTGAGTCGGAGTCAACAATTTCCCAAGCTCTGCGGTTCTCTATACTTCAAGGGGTTTACCGGCCAATTAGTGAGTGTTTGCACGTAGAAGGAAACCAGAGCGCCTGGAGAAAAACCCACGCGAGTGAGGGGAAACACCGTCCGTCTTGGAAGAGATGATGTTGCCCGCTGCTGTGGGTAATCTGCAAGGCAGAGTTTGACCGAGGGAGGCCCCACGACACGTTCAGATACCACTGACGGCGCAAGGCCAGGAGTTCAACTTGGTATACACATGCGCGCTCACACAGAAGCCCACAGTACCAACACAGCCTTCCTCTCTTATTTTTTTTCTCCAACATTTTTAAGCAAAACAGTGCACACATAACTTTGCCGTGAACAAAAGCGTGCCGTTAATAGCAACGTATGCTGCTAACGACAAATGTGCTTTTGCACGATCGGTTACACAGTCCTGATTGGTAGAGACGGTACCCTGGCAAGAGTTCCCAACGGTCATCAGCGGAGGAGGCAGGGGCAGCGTTCGTGTGTCACAGGTCTGGCTCGTTTCAATGAACTATACGACGTTTTATTTTTATTTGACCAGGTAAGGTCTATTTTTTGATTTAAAGCTTTCGTGACTGCAGGTTCATCTTCTTGGTCTTTGTAAAGTCACGTAGATTCGCCCAAAACGCAAGCAGTCGTCCTCAGGTGATGACCAGGCTTCGAAAGAAGTTAGGCTCATTATGTTTAATTTTTATTATTTTATTACTTCCCTTCTACGTGACTTTACCGAAAGAACCAAGAAGACAGGTAAGGTCTATGTAGCTCTTTTTCAGGCGCTACCTTATAGCCACGATAGCTCAAAGTCATCATGTTGAATTCAGCCAAATCATCGAAACGCGCGTTGATTCTAAATGTAAATGTGGACGGGAAAAACTGGAGGACCGGAGAAAACTCCACACGACCACGGGGAGAGAGAGACACGCAAACTCCGAATACACAGCAGGCATCGTTGGTCGTGATTTGAATCCACGACCTCCTGCATACCAGGCGAGGGAGATAACATCTCGTCACTGAGCCCCGCCAAGAGCAGCGTTCGACGAAACCCCACAAGGAGTGCTGTGATTTACTCTGCCGCTCTCACAAAAGCCCGTGGGCAGCCCGGGAGCCCTTGTGAAACAATGCTGTACCTTCTTGGTTATTTCGGTAAAGTCACGTAGAATTGAATAAATAAAATAATAAAAATAAAATCATTCTCACGACGTTTCGGCCACAACGCAAGCATCCGTCCTCAGGTGAAGAACAGGTCTGTCGAAGAACAGGTCTGTCGAGAAGACAGACCTGTTCTTCACCTGATGACGGCTGCTTGCGTTGTGGCCGAAACGTCGTGAGAATTATTTTATTATGTTTTATTTTTAATATTTCCATTCTACGTGACTTTACCGAAAGAACCAAGAAGATGAATCCTTGCAGTCACGAAAGCTTTAAATGGAAATGCTGCGCCTGTTTAGCATGACCGCTGGCGCAATTTGTCGCCTCCAAGATGACAACAGCAAGTTTGCCCGGCGTAAGATGATGATGATCATCATCATTTAAATGTGCTCGATATGTTCTCACCAATGTAGGCAAGTCCTTGAAGTGGAAATCACTAAGTGGACCTCCGATTGTCGCAGAAAACACTTTTAAAGTGATCTAAAATGTCACGAGATGATTTTCGCATGTTTGTAACGTAGAAAAACGGAAACAGGATCATTAATAAATATTAGAAATCGCTACAAAATATGGATCATATGTTGAACTTTTTTGGCACCGAACGTAGCCAACCGTGTTAATCAAAGGAGCGATACATATAATTATCTCAAAACGTTGATAGCACTGGCAGAGCCAGTGGGGGGGGGGGGGGGTGGCACGTGCCCCTCAATGATCGAAATCCTTATTTCGATCAGATCATTGGGGTTTATTAGTAATAAATCGGCATTATGCGGCCCCCACTGCCACCGTGTAGCATATTAGTACGTGCCAGGTACTCTGAGATGATAGGACAATAGTCCTATCATCTCATTAGTGATTTTCTGGGGGGGATGAGTCTGCCTACAGGGACGAGGTGGAGCGGCTGACAGCATACTGCAGGGGCAACAACCTGCTCCTTAACACCGCAAAGACCAAGGAGCTCATAATAGACTACAGGAGAAAGAAAACGGACACTCCACCACTAATCATCAGCGGGGACTGTGTGGAGAGGGTGGCAGACTTCTGCTTCCTGGGAGTCCACATTGGGGAGGGCCTGACCTGGAGCGCCAACAGCACTGAGCTTCTGAAAAAGGCCCAGCAGAGACTTTACTTCCTGAGAATTCTCAGGAATAATAACATCACACAGAAACTGCTGGTGTCCTTCTACCGAGCCTCCATCGAGAGCATTCTTACATACTGCATCTGTGTATGGTACACCAGCTGCACAGTGGCTCAGAGGAAAGCGCTCCAGAGGGTCATCAACACAGCCCAAAAGATCGCCGGCTGCCATCTCCCCACACTGGAAGAACTACACAGTTCACGTTGCATCAAAAAAGCACAGAACATTATAAAGGACTCTTCTCACCCTGGACACTCACTGTTTGAGCTGTTGCCATCAGGCAGACGATTCAGATCAGTCAAAACAAGGACAAACAGATTCAAACAGAGCTTTTATCCTACAGCGATCACCACACTCAATAATGCTAATTAATTATTAAGTAATAGCGTTTACAATTGACTGTGAAATAGAGATGTGCAATGACAAAATGTAACCTTATGTGGGTATGTGGGTATACTTGGGCTGTTTTTATATATAGTATAAATTGATTATCTTTCATTTAATTTATTTTTATTTTCTTGTTTTATTTAATTTAAATTTATGAATGAGGCCCTGACTGGTGAGCATTTTAAATTTCGTTGTACTGGTGACAATGACAATAAACGATCTATCTATCTTGATACTATTGTAAGGGCAGTAGATACGACTATAGAGTCAGTTGATACTATTGTAAGGTCAGTAGATACTACGACGGTCAGCAGTTACTGCTACAGTCAGTAGACACTACTATACAGTTAGTAGCTGCTACTGGGCTCAGAAGATACTATTACAGTAAGTAAATACTACTGTAGTGGGTTCAACTGAGTCACACTCTTAAACTTGAGGCAGCGCATTTATTTATTTTCAACACACCACCCCAACCTAGGGTGGTGACCACCCTGGCTAACTACACTACACTGGTTACTAATTAACTATTAACTCTGGACCGGCGACCAACAACACACTGCCTGGGTCCACGTGCTGGAAGACTCGAAGAACGGAGATCGTAGACCAAGGGTTTCTTCCCCGGATGGACAACCAAGATCCCTCTCGGGACTCGGCTTATATTCTCTCTGGCGTGGCCGGCTCTGCACTTGGCCATGCCCCTTTCTAGAACGTCAGGAAGAACCTGGGTTCGAATCACGTGACCCTCCTAGCCTCCTCTTGGGGGCCCCCTGTCATTCAAACTGGTCACGTGTCCTCCCGGATCAACCGGAGTGCCATGGCCTCACACGACCTTCCCCTTAGGTCGGCACACACGTGCCGTGCCCTTTAGGCGGCACTGCACTTACAGCATGGTGCCATCCAGCGATGTCACTCCACCATGCCCCTCTAGGGCCGGCACTGCACCCACAGCATCCCGGCTGTCAACTCCCCCATAAAACAGAAGAAAGCCCCCTAGCGCGCCTCAACAAATAAATATCAACAACGGTTATGTACAATTTTACACTATATACAGTGACGAACGGGGAAGGTAGCAGAGGGACAGAACACAACAATAGGGCAATAACACAATAGAAGAGAGAGAAAGAGAAAAAAAACATATGCGGTAACACACAACCTCGGGAACTCCCCCCCCTCCTGCACCAGCATCACCCACCCTCAACGTGTAACAACACCCATGAGCACAATAAAGGCCAGGTTCAGCCAATGACGAATACGACTGACAAGTGCGACAACCAACCGACGGTGTGGTAGTGTGTTTTGGGGGGGGTCACGAGAACCGAACAGTCTTGGAATGAGCCCTTATAGCCAGGCTCCCAGGCGAGGTGGGCGTAAGCTCCCTGGGGTTCTCGGTGGGAATTTGAAAATGTCCTGACGAGCACGGCTCCTCACGAGGAGCAGTCGGCAGGGAAGATGGGCGCTCCGCCCCTTGAGCTCCTGGAGACGTCGCAGGCTGCAGTTCAGGGGGTGTTAAACGCTCGGAACCTGTGGGCAGGATCACATAACTCCCCTGAGGACCAACCTCAGCGGGTGCACGCCCCAGCTCGCCCGACACACCCAACACTCAGACCTTGCGTACTGGATATGAGATGAATTCACACAGCGCAATGAAAGGTTTGAGGCGTGAAGGGTGAATAAACCAATTTCGTCGACCCCAGCGAATTGGAACACACTGAGGCCCCTTCAAGTTTATGCAATTTGGGCAACGTGCCACCGGTACCTGTCAGCTGGAGCCCACTTATGTCCTGAAAGGAGGAGATCCCTCAGCTCTCATTTGCCATTTGGCATGAAATAGAAATTTCCCTTGTTTCCTCGCGTGCTTCCGAAATTCTCTGAAGGGCAAGGCGTATGGGTTCCGAAATTTTTAACTTAGCACTGTTCGGCTCGGTTTGCAATTAGACATCAATCAGGAGGTCGTGTTCCCTCCCGTACATAAAAAATGGCGAGTAGCCGGCCCATTTTATAGGCAGCAAGGACTCCGGAACATGATGGCTTAACATAGAGGTCAGAGTCCTGTGCAACCTTTCCACCATCCCGTCCATCTGGAGGTGACAGGGCAACGTTCATTCTTTTATTTATTCCCAACAAATCACACACCTCCCGTAACAATTTAGAAGAAAAGTTTTACCCTGATCGGTCAGGAGATGCTCCGGGGCCCCTTGTCTAGCACATAACCGTCGAGGAATGCCTCAGTGATAGCCACCGCTGACTTTTGGGAAGCGGCCAGTCCATCGGCCATCGTGAAAAATATTTGACGCCGACTAGTAAATACTTATTCCAGTGGGAGTGGTTGAAAATAGGCTGAGGACATCAAGCTTTACCAGCTCATTTATACGGGAGACCTGAATGGATAGCAAAGATGGACAACAAGGTTTAGACGGTGGTTTCCGCCGAGTGCACTGCACGCACCAGCGACATCCTCCGCCATACTGGGCCAGAAGAAGTCGAGTTTGAGTGTAGCCAGCATCTTGTGCACACCCAGGTGCAGCAGTCGCTAGTGCACTGCCCAAATTATTTTACCCCGCAGGGCAGTGGGCACGACAGTGTTATAATGGTGTAACCCCCATCCCAGCGCATCAGCAACCAACCTTTGAGGATAACAGAGGCCACCCCCCATCGATCTTCTCCCCTTTGGCACCCTTGAGACGTCGTCGCAAGTTTCAACAGGGAAGCGTCTTCCGCCTGGAGGCATCCCCACTCGCATGGCCAGGCCAATAGCGGCGTCACCTGCATCGGGACCATCGGGATTTTCGGGGGTATCAACATCCACCGACGCCACAAGGGGAAGGGGCAAGGCCTCGGCAGCCATCCTACAGTGCCCCGAGCCCGAGAAACACGCGCACCCATCGCTCGTTGGCAACCGCGACAGGGCATCTGTGTTTGTGTGTTGGATACTCTTGCAGTAGGAAACAGTAAAAGAATAGTCCTAGTTCTGCAGGACTTTCAACCAACGTGAAAGCTGACCAGACGGATGTTAAATTCGCAGTGCATACTGTAGGGCTGCATGGTCAGAGCGCACCTCAAAGCACCTGCCATAAAGGTAGGTATAGCCAAAGGTTCCGGTGTGTAACACAGTATCGCTGCTCGACCCGAGAGCACTGTGCTGCTAAAAAGCTTTCCATGCCATCCACGACTTGAGACAGAACAGCGCCAATTCCGGTATTACTAGCGTTCGTATCAAGGACGAACGGCAAGGAAAAATTGGGGTATTGGAGGGGATGGGCGTTCACCAGGCCATCCCGGAGTGCAACAAATGCTGCCTTCTCCATCACGTTCCCCCAACTGAAGCACTTTTGAACCATTCCATCAGCTGCTGAAATGTAGCTGGAGCAGAGTGAAGACCCCTCGGGAGCCAATTAAATTCAAATAAGCCTTGTGGTGTGTGAAAGGCGGTCTTGGGCTTGGAAGACTCATCCAGATGCAATTGCCAAAATCCCGATAGGAAGTCAAGAGTTGAAAAATAATGTGCCCCTGCCAGAGCATCCAGGGAATCATCCATTCATGGGAGGGGGTACGCGTCAGCCACATAAATTGTATTAAGTTTACGGAAGTCGACGCAGAAGCGCAAACTACCATCCTGCTTCTTAACAAGGACGATCGGGGCCCCCCATGGACAATTGGATGGCGAGATAAAATCGGCGGTCAACATCTCATCAACTGCCAGCCTTACGTTGTTCTTCTTTTGGGGCTCAGCCGTTAATGAATCTGCCGTATGAAGGCGGCATTGCCCTTATTGATATGGTGACTCAAAAGGGTAGTGCAGCCAATGTCGAATTTGCACTTGCTAAACATGTCAGAGAATTCCCACAAAAGCGTCTTCCTCTGAGTCTCGGACAATTCTGGGTTTTCGGAGCAGAGCACATCCATCGGAATGCCGCTGCGGCTCCATAACCGATGCAGCCCCCACTCCACCAAATATGTTACCTTCGCAAAGCGTGGGTGACGCATGGGCTAGCGCTGTGCCCAGCTGTATGACTGACGTGTCCAACCCTGAATTGAGGACCTGAATGAACGGTTCCTGGTCATTGGACACCAGAGGCTGAGCCCACACTAACTTCAAACCAAAACGGCTTTGTTTGAGGGTCCTAGTAGGATTCCTCCCGCAGTCGCATCCTGGTCAAGTGGCTTCCTCAACCGCAAGGGCACTAGCATTTGCGCCCCGGGAGGAATCGTTACGGTTTTGCTCGCAAGTGCTTGTACTGTAGCTTCGGCCATATGCCATCGAGTGGGGAAGGTGAAAAGGCCAACTGGTGGCCCGATGGCAACTCGACACATCCCTGATCTATTAAATTTTCAGGGGCATCTTCCCAGGAAAACAGTCCCAAGCAAGCAAGGAACGGCAAGGGACGTCTAAACAAGAACTGGTTCCGTCAATTTGATATCTCCAATGCACACTTCTGCCATTATCTGTCCAATAATGCCCAATGAGCTGCCGTTTGCAGCAGCACGGAACCCCGGCGGGACACAGGGTACGAGATTTCGGGGAAAGATGTTAAGAATTAAATTCGCGGACGCACCGGTATCGACGAGCATCCTAATTTCTATCCCTGTATAATACCGATAACCGTGGATGAACCTGCAGCCACGGCAACTTCCCTATGGGCCAAGTCCGAACAGTGACCTGGGTTCCACACCAGAGACAGCTTTCTTTTGAGCCTAGTCCCAAACGCCTTTTGGCGTCCTCTGGTCTACACATTTGGGACAGGCCAAAAAAAGCTGCTCTGGTGTGGACCAATCAGTTTCAAAGACAATGCATATTATCAGAGTATGTTTTTTTTGCATTCTGACCACAAGTATTGTGGTTAATGCAGACATGATTCCTTGTAAAGGTTTGTTCCATCTCAACACCTGTTTGGTGCCAGAAAAAAGGGAAAACCTATTCTCATCACTAGATACTACTCACTCTATTGTATGTAGCGTGTGTAGGTATATATGCCTACGTGGGGGTACACATATTTTTGAGGGTGGGGTCGACAATTTTCGGAAACCTTTTAGATCAACTATTTACCCCCACTTTCTATAACTTTTTGGGCTTCTGCAAGCCTCTTAAAATTTGTTGATGGAAAAATGGATAGAAAAACGGCATGCCGGGCTTTCACAATAGCTTAGTGTTTGTAAATGTTATGTTTTACTACTAGTAACTAGTATAACTAGTATAACTACTAGTACTAGTACTTGTGTATGTATATGATGTGTTTTTTAATAAACGTTTTGAAATATATTTTTCCCCCGGAAACGCCGGCTACTTCCCGCTAGTGCATCATATATTAGCAGAGCGTTGTTTTTGTTTTTTGCATGTTCACCACCTACCGCGTGTGGTTAATGCAGTGACCGACGCCTTGCACAAGGTTTCTGATTGTGTTTGAACATCTTGACACTACTCCTCTTTTATTGCCAGAAAGGATGAAACCTATTCTTCTATGATTATTATTATGTTGTTTGTATTCATAGGAGGTGATGGCCCGAGTACTCAGCACTACATCTACTGGTCCCCTGTTCTCATCATCCTGATGCTCATCGCAATCACGTGCCTCATCATTTACCACCGCTACAAAGGTGAGGAGTTATGGGGCAAGTGCTGTTTGTAGCGAGTAGCAGCAGCGCCTATGAAGGTACCAGCACTGTGGCACACACAGAGGAGGGAGGGTGGCCAGCACCGTTCCGGCCGCCTTGTCTCCCAGTGGCGATGTTTACACACCGCACCAGGTACTCATTTGAGGCTGAGTCGACCTAGGGAGGCCCAGTACAGTTTCAAATAATCGTCACTGGTGTTGGCCCTGAGCAGGAATCGAACTCGGGAGGTCAGGTTTGCAGTGTAGCATGCTAACCGCTAGACTACCACTCCCACTACACACACACTGTACACAACTACACCTATACACATCACACAACCGCACACTACACAAACACACACTACACACTCTACTCAATTCACACACTACACACTACGCTACATACACTTCACACACACACTACACACCCTAGACACACACAGTACACACACACACAAATACACACACTACATACACACAGCAGCATCACACACACACTACAAATGTACTGAGTCCAACTGTGTCGCAGATATTGTTCTTTAGAGGCAACACATTTATTGTAACATCAACACGTTAACACGAATAGGTAACTACCCCTTCACCAGATACAGCCTAGGGTAGTGACCACCCAGCTAACTACCCGATACAGAGGAGTTACAGCTACGAAGGGTCGGGCCCTCAACCATGTGTTGATGCCTCGTAGGACGTAGAACTTCCAGCTTGTAGACGTAGAGCTCACAGCTGTCAAACGAAGAACCCCGGTACCTCACAGCGACCCGCCTCATATCCCCCCTGGGTCGGGGCCGCTCCGCCCAGGCCCTGCCCGCCTTCTCGAGCGTTCTAGCTCCCCCTCGATCCCTCTCAGGAGCTCTCCCAGGACACGTGATCACCCCTAGCCCCACCAACTCTCTCTTGACACTCCAGATCACGTGTCTACGGGGTCAACCAGAGTGCCATGGCCCGGGGCAACTCTGCTCCTGGCTGACACTCTCCCGCTCCCCCTGTGGGAGCCCGCACTGCACGCCATGTGTGGTGCCCATGCTATTCCAGCGCTTACCAAGCCCCGCTAGGGCTGGTACTACACCCACCTACAGGGTGTATGGTGTACGCGATGACGGTGCATCGCACGCCACAGCCCTCCCAGGCTGGCACCATACAGTGACATCCCCGATGTCACTACACACACACTACAGACACTGCACACACACCACACACACACACCACCACACACACCACAGACACACTACACACACACACTACACACACACTACACACCACACACACACCACACACATACGCTACACACACACTACACACCACACATACACTACACACACACTACACACCACACACACACCGCACACACACACTACACACCACACACACACTACACACACTACACACACACTACACAAACACTACATGTACACTACACGACACATATGTAGTTCCACAGATCAGAGACAGGAGTAATTGGAGGCACTTCCTTTATTTTTACACGCGATGGCGACCATACACACCCTACATGGGTGCACACTATGTGTAGTACGTCACGGCGGATACACCCGTAGTGTTTTTTTATTAACCGGTTAAGGCTGCGCTGAGCTAAGTTGCTCTTTTTCAGAAGCGGATCTGGCGATCACAAACGTAGAGGGCAGTTGATGTCATCGACAGGTGGAAATGTATAGAAGCAGACCAACAACTCTCAATGCGTACCGTTTATTCTAAATGTGGATGGGAAAACAACGGAGGACCCGGAGAGAAATCCATGTGACCATGGGGAAAAAAAGATGCAAACTCAAATTGCACTGCAGGCATCAGGATCGGAATCGAACCCACGACCTCCTATATAGCAGGCGAGGGAGTTAGCATCTCCTAGTAACCGTGGTGCCCTAGTACCGACTAAGGCTGCCCGCCCGATTCGAACTGCGAACCTCTGCAACAGGTGATGAAGGCACTACCACTGGGCCCTATCTATCACCGGGTACCGCTGGCCACGTCAACCGGTGTCACCAAAATAAGAATGTGTGGCCACTGCGGGTGGACAGACGGAATGAGTCAGACTCGGCCGCTGTGGGTAGGGAGGTGACGTTTATTTCCTGTGGGATGTGGAGACGATAGACGTCAGATTTGTGCTGATGTTTGACAGGCGACGCCGCAACGACGGGAACGTCATTGGGTGGGACAGACGCAGGCAGCTTCAGTGGGAGGTGAAGTTACGGTCGAGATCACGTGGGTGGGATGGCATCAGACTTGTTGACGCACGGCGTGATGCTTTGATGACTCTGTATAATCAATAATCGTGACAATGCAATGAACGCATAAATATATTTCTAGATGAAGGGCTTGCCACGCTATTAGTCGTGGGAAGTTGTTTGACGATACCTCTCCATGATCGTCCGTGTGTATCAGTGAAGTCGAGGAGTGGGCCCCAGGAATGTTTTTTTTATAGGGTAACCACTTAAAACTTAAATTATTTTATTTTACCAGGTAAAGCCCAATGAGCTATTAGCTCTGTTTTCAGAAGCGACTTCCTGGATATTACAAATGACAGCTCTACGAAGTGGATTTTCACGTGGATCTTTTTTTAGCAGCAGCCAAATGATCAAAATTTGAGTTTCTAAATGCCACCGATGTTAGACGTGATGAGGATCTAAACACGAGTCGCTGGGTTCAGTGCACAGTGCATAAATCACCGCATCGCTGTGCGCTTAATAGGTGCATTAAAATACAATCCACTCTTCATCGTAGGCAGCGGGTCTCTGATATGATAACGAGTTTTTAATTTTAAGTGGCGCGCACTGGAGATATAAATTGACATTTAACCGTGTCACCCGGTAGCGATGTGTGATTGTGTTTTGTGTTAAACAGGGAGGCGACAGGGCGCTGCTCAAGACGATTCACCACCATCACCACCACCTCGTCCTGAGGATGAGGTGAGTCAGCTATTAAACTATAACTATTTTTCGTATTAGGTAAGGCCCCACTGAGCTATGTAGCTCTTTTTCAGTAGCCACCTGGCCATGCATGACACCTCAACAAAGTGGCTGATATCATCATCAGGTGGAAATTTATAGCAGCAGCCAGATACTCTAAACGTGGATCGAACGCACAACCTCCTGCATGCCAGGCGAGGGAGTTCACATCTCCTAGCCACCTTATATAGGAATGTATGTGTGGAGTCACCGGCCTTTATCGTGCAGGTCACGGGACAGACTCAGTTGCCATGGGTTGAACGACCGAGATGACTGCCTGATGCACCACCTGTGCCCCTACTGTGCCAACTTGCTTTGTTTTAGCCACCCGGTGCTCCGCTCATTGTTGTGAGCATTGCTCCTCTGCCCTCTGTTGTTGCTGGAGGGCGACTGCCTCCAACTGCCCAGTAGCGTCCTTCACGAGCCTCCTCCACTGAGGCCGATCTTGACATCATTGGTACCAGTTACGGCAAGTCCACTCAGCTCACATCCTCTTGTACCACATCACTCAATATTTTCTAGCCCATCCGCGCTCGTTTAGCTCCCTCTATCCAGCTAAACAGAAGCTGCTGGGAATGTGGCGGCTGGCCATGCGGGCTACATTCCCAGCCAATGCAGTTTGCCTGCCAGAGGACCTCACTGATGGGACTGTGCCAGGATCTTTCAAAGATGTGTGAGATCCTAACATAATCCAGCCTGGTTTAACCAGGATATATCGTAGGCAGGCCAGCCTGAATGTTTAAAACCAGCGCAGATGTTCTTTAGAAGGCTCCACGTTTCGAGCATAGAAAAGGCAGGGCATTACGTGGCCAAGAAAACATGGGGCTACGTGTGGAGTGAAAGACCAGGTAGCTTCGAAACAACGCTATGCAGCTGTTGAAAATACAATGCCACGCGGACCAAAACCTCAGCTGTCAAACCTTAGCTGGTCATAACCACACTGCCCAAATATGGAACTTCTCCACTATCTTCACAAATACCCCATCGCTCATGAGGAGTCAAGGGAGAGGACAATTTGATGATATAAAATACCCATTCAGGTGCTCTGTCTTTTTGAGGCTGATGGCAAGGCCCCGTCTCTTAGTAACAGGCTCCAACTTCAACAATAGCGTTTACAAATTCTTTAAAGGTCTGGAAAATCACCAGGTCATCCACATAATATGATTGACCAATAGGGAGCCGTCTTTAACAGGATCCAGGCATCGATCACCCACCCATTGTTATCTATAATAAATCAAGATTTTCCGTACATCCATGGAAATCCTCTCGAACACTGTGGTCAAAGAAGATGTTAAATATTGTAGGGGCCAGAGGACATCTCTGTTGCACTCAAAGGTGAAAAGAAAATCGCTCGACACCCGGACAACCAACTTTACCTGGGCCTGCCCACTATCATGAAGGTCCTTAATGACTGTGAGCAGAAGGCTGGACTCCAAAAGTACAACGAACAACCCAGAGCCCTGGCTATTGATGGTATAATCGCCTTGAAAAGGTCAATAAAGCAGAGATGTAGGTCCTGTTGGAAATCCCTTACACTCTCTTGCAGACTGACAGAGAAAATGACGTCCATGCAAGGCGTCCAAGTCTTAAACCACATTAGGCTCTGCAAGCCTCTCCTCAGCACGTCTTGCAAGGCGATGTTGAATCATTCTTGCCAGGACCTTCCTGCGCATACTGAGAAAGAAGATGCCACGATAGTTTTTGAATCAGTGCAGTCCCTCCTTCCAATCCTGCGGAACCCGTCCTGTGAACCACAATGGTAGTAACGATGTCATGTAGGCAGTCTGCATACAAACGGCACCCTCCCTCGGCAGTTCTCTTGAGAGGTCATTTCTTCCTAAGCGCTTCACCCGGGTTCAAGCTTCCGGAACGCCCTTCGCACTTCCTCAATACCGCTCGCTCACACCGCACGTACTCACAAACTCCCTCGCTCACTCACCCCGCACACACACATACACAGACTTATGCACTCACTCACGTACCCAGCCCCTTGTTGCTGCATGCTAGGGCGAGCGTTGCCACTTGCGCCATCACCCACCCGAGCTGCCCGGTCTGACCGAGCCGCTGGTGTCCGTGGGCGGCGCAGTACGAGGTGCTGGACAGAGGGAGAGCGTCTACGACAGCCTGGATCCGTCGCAGGTTCAGACAACAAACTTCCTCCAAGACTCGACCCGGCGCGAGCAGGGAGCGACTCGAGTCCACCATCCAAGAGGGTGAGCCAAGACTGAGGGGATCTCCCGTCTAGAAATACCAATGGCTTCTGCAGGATCTGAGACATGGAAATACGATGTAAAGCTATTGGTTCTTTGTGAAGCTATGGGTCTCTATGTGATGCTTGGGTCTCTGTGTGAAATTATGGGTCTCTATGTGAAGCTATATGTCTCTGTGTCTAGCGATGGTTTCTGTGTGAAGCTATGGTCTCTATGTTAAGATATGAGACTGTGTATGAAGCTATGGGTCTATGTGAAGCTATGGGTCTCTATGTGAAGCTAAGCGTTTCTATGTGAGCTATGGGTCTCCGTGTGAAGCTATGAGTATCTTTGTGAAACTATGAGTCTTTGTCTGAAGCTATGGGTTCTATGTGATGCTGAGGTGTCTCTGTGTGATGCTTTGGGTATCCATGTCATGCTATGGTGTCTTCATTTGATGCTTTTGATCGCGCAACTTTTGCGCTGCTCTAATGACACGGATAGCCGGGTGCGTTAATGGTACTTGGTTCATGGTAGACCGCAGGTAAATTAGTAACGATTCAGAGGACCATTGTCGCATTGTCGCTCGCACCCGACGGGATTTGTTGCGAATCAAACCTCGTGGCAGAGTCCACGGAACGCTGTGATCGCCGCTCGCCGCTGCGTGAACTTTGCATCGACGTTGCCAACATCGATGTTAAGGGCCATTCTGTTGAGACGCCACCACTCCTGTGTGGTTTGATATCCTTTAGTGTGCGCGCATGTGTGTCTGTGTGTGTGTTTGTGTGTCTGTGTGTGTGTCTGTGTGTGTCTTTGTGTGTCTCTGTGTGTGTGTGTCTGTGTGTGTGTCTGTGAGAAGTGTTAGTCTAGTGGTTAGCGTTTTGCTGCCTTGAACCTGGCGACCCTGGTTCGATTACGCTCGCGGCCAACACAGTGACGATTATCTGAACCATTCCTGGGCCTCCCCTTGGTCGACTCAGCCTCAAATGAGTACTTGGTGCAGTGTGTAAACATCGCCACGGGGGAGACAAAGGCGGCCGGGCGTTGTGCTGGCCGACCACACCCTCGTGTGCCGTGCCAGCCTTCATAGGTGCTGCTCGCTAACAGCACTTGCCCCTACGTTCTGTAAAGGCTATACGGGGATCTTTGTCTTTGTGTGTGTTCGCGCTCTGGGTCCGCTCTGTCGTTGCGATTGTCGTCTTGCCCAAGCGCGATCCACGGGACTCGTGAGAAGTCACGTGGTCATTATTCACGGATTCCGCGACTCGCCGCCCCGTGCCCTCCACGCTGAACTCGCTCCCTTAGCTGCGTCCACCCACGCTGGACAAGGGTAGCACGCGAAGAGCTTCGCGGCTCATCGGATTCCTCCTCCACAGAGATTCCGACTCATCCCAGATGGGCCCTGAACTTGCGAACGCGGCCTCGGGGTGCCGAGTGGCGCCCTCCCGTGGGCCCAGGCGTTCGTAGTGCCACTGCTACCGATGGTAGGCGATGAGTAATTGTGTTGTTGTTGTTGCTGTTTGTGTCACACAGGCGGTCGACAGGCTTCTGATCAATACGAAAATCTTCCTCCTGAGCACGAGGTGAGAGTTCGGCTCTTAGACTCTAGGTGTGGGCGCTACGGTGCGCCAGGGGATGTTAACTACCTCGCCGAGTGTGCAGGAGGTCGTGGGTTCGATCCCGGACCCTGACGTCCACATTGGCTAGAATGTTAACTACCTCGCCTGGTGTACAGGAGGTCGTGGATGCAATCTACGACCCTAACGCCTGCTGTATATTTGGAGTCTGCGTGTCTCTCTTCTCCCAGTGGTCGTGTGGATTTTTCTCCGGGGCCTCCGGTTTTTTTCCCTCCACATTTAGAATCAACGTCACCACGCGTTTAGAGGATTTGGCTGCTGCTATGAATGTCCATACGGTGGTGGGTGATGATATCAGCCACTTTTTGAGCTATCGCTAGTGATAGATCGCTTCTTAAAAAAACTGCTCCATAGCTCATTTGGCCTTACCTGTTCATACTAAATAGTAGTAAGTAAGATAGAATAGGTTGAGTGGTGGTGTTGAGAGTGGACTATTCGCTTGCTGGAGTGGAAGGTATTGATACGAGAGCAGCGTGGTCTGCCATGCACCCTGAATGATTTCTTGTAATTCTCCGCGAGTCTCATTGACGGCGGCCGCTACTGAATGTGCGAGTGCGGCGTTTTGTGTCTGCGCAGTACGAGGCGCTGGGCCACAGGGAGGTTCTCTACGACAGCCTGGAGCCGACGCGAGTCCAGGGTCGGGGTAAACGGGGACGCAAGGAACCCGGTCACCCGTCCAGACGAACTTCGGACGTCTCCAAGATGTGAAACGAACGGAAGCAAAGATCCTGGACCCCACCACCAGAAGCAGTTCGATAGCAGCCTTGAAGCAGCCCATACAAATAGCTGCTAAGGCGTTCTGGAAAACCTCATAACCCAGCTTTGTATACAAACATATATATCTGCTCTGTCATTGGATGGCTTTATAATCAACTTGTGACACTTCTAGTTTACGTGATTATTGTACTCTGCAACCAGAAAATCGTGCATTCGGTCAGACTGGGTGGTGGAGTGGTGGCAGTGGTAACTCGCGTGCCTTGTGCAGGAAGGGCCTCGGTTTAATTCCCCACTCGGGTGATTTCCTCTGTCGACTCTGCATGCTCCTCACCCCCCTGCTCTGCCTGGGTTTCCTCTCGGTGAGTTTTGCATCTCGCAAGCCAGAGGAACGTGCCACGTGACTGGAATTGGCCTGCAAATAAATAAATAAAATAATCACTTGGGATCGCATCGAGCAACATCGCCCGCTTCTCCCAACATTTTGCAGGATTCTTGCGGAAAACAGCACGGAGACTCAGTGAGGCTTTCCTGAGTAAGCAAGCAAAATTGAATATCGATAAGGAAAATTTCATTCCGAAATAAAAATGTCTCATTCACTTAATGGGCCTCATCTGATTTCGAACCCTGATTTATGGACTATGACATCTTGTGGGTTATTCGGCTTTTTCCCGAGACACGAACTCAATTAAAATGTACAGGGTAGTGGCAGGACAGAATGACGGACAAATAGAGAGCAATATAATCTATTTACAACAATGGCACCGCTTGTATTAAGAATTAAAAAAAACGAGGTAGTCGTTTAAAAATCCACAGTTACTTAACAAGGTGATCGATCCTCTTTCACCAAAAGTATTTAGGTGTTTCAATATCTAACCTCATGTCAGGCGCGGTTCATCCACTAGGGGCGTGGGCCCTCCACCAAGCAGATGGAGATGATGAATTATTTTTTAAAGTAAAAATGCTTTTCTATAAATTGTTGTGTTGTGTTTAAAAACATCAAAATATAATGATTCTTTCAACGTGAATTGCCTATCGAAGATAACATTTTAAGTTGTTCATATTATAAACCGCTGCAACACCACAGTCTGATTTGTGCCACGGGGCGACTGTGAAGGCGTCCTCCACACTTTAGGTTTTTGTCAGTGTCAAAGGGGTTGTGTTGTGTTGGCCTTCAGTGTCATATTGACAGCGTTTGAGTGCTTTGTTGTTTTAATTCATATTGTTCGTAAATGCCTACCGTGGTAGATAAGACGGTCATATCACTTGCACGGGAAGGCCAATAACATGGTGAGGTTTTTGCTAAATTAGAACGCCATAGTTTCACAACAGACCCGTCTAGTGGAAATGTCACGAGCCGCCACTGCCTCACGTATGCACTGTGTTTGAACTTATTTTGCGTCGTACGTAGCCAATCGTGCTCATCGGAGGTGTGAGTGAAGGACAAAAACTAAACACAAACATCACTTTCAAGTAAATGAGTTCTAGATGATGATTTAAACGTGGATAGCTCCCAGCGGCTTCCTACTATTGGAAGGGGCGTTCCAGACGGCCGCAGAAGAGCATCTGAAAGCGAGCGATGCAGTGACCGTCTTTGTTCGATGGCCGAGCCAAAAGTGATTGATGGCCATGGTCCCGCTTCTCGCTCAATGTGCGCCCACCTGAATTCAATGGAACAACAAAGATGTTTTGAAATCGGCTCCGTGTCTGTTTATGTTTCTGACTCCACAATATTTGACTGCATTGTTCCCTCCTAAGCAAGACTATCATAAGTTTAACACGTAGGCATTCGCAACAGGCAATGAATACCCATTGTCATTTATATGCATTCATGAATCCCCCCCCCCAGATCGCTCAAGAGGTGCTCACAAGTGATGCCATCAAACTACCCTCTATTTAAGGAACGAAACCGGAGGATTTCTCCACAAATCTGGCTGTCACCTGATGAAGCGAGTTGTAATTACTGGCGAAACATCATGTTACCCAGATTGTAAATGTTGTGGCTTTGCTCTCAAACACACCGGTATGCTGTACTACGCTATACACTTCACTATTCGCTGGTGTTGTACCAGTATCGAACTGGCCATGTTCTATTTACGTGACAAACTTTACTAATTGGCTCTGTTGGGTGTTGGCGGGTTAACAACGCATTTATATTTTTACGCCATCTGACCCAAACGAGCATCATCGATTACACTGCCAACCGCCACCTTCTCAGCACCTCCAGGCTCAGCAGACTTCGTGCCAGACCCACGGGGTCAACCCACAATCCACCACCGCCTGCTTTTTCAGGCGAAGGGGCAGGCTTCCACGTGGTGTTAGGCCTACAGCTCCTGCGCTCGCTGTAAGAGACTGACGAGATCTGACACCCGATCAGACATTTGCCTCCCATATATATGGAAGGAAGCAGTGCGTGGTGGCGGCCAAAGGGGGCGTGTCTTTGCCCATATATGGTAACTGTGGATCGTGATTCGAGGATTAGCTCAGTCAATCCGGCAGCCAGCTCACAGTTGATCGAGCAACAATCTTGAAATATCGATATAGTGTCAATCCCATTAATTGGCAAGTGATACTTGGAACCGACTAAGTCGTGTGAGACTGCCACCCCTTTATTGTATTGGCTAACATCAGCAAGAATTGGTGATTCCATCACAGGCCGCGTTCATTGTTACCACAGCACTGCCTGTCTCCCCTTTCCGCTGTGTCCTATTAAAATCTCAGTGTCTCCGAAGCAATCGCGTCGTCACTCACCAAGAGTCTCTCCTCCCTCCTCCAGGCTCCTCCCTTCATTGTCTCTGTTTGTGGGGCCCCTCCTGTCAATCATGCACCTGTCACCTCCCTCTCCATCATCTAGCTATGACAAGCACGCTGGAGCGGTTTGCTCCTCCCTCCACTCTCTCTATGGCTCCTCCCTCTCCCTGTCACTGCATGCCCCAGTCACCTTGTGATGCCGCGAAGCCGCTCTGCGGTGCCCATCTACGACCTCGCCACCACCAAACGACGGGGCGACACAGCTTCCCCCTCACCACCCCCCACATAAACACACCCTCAACATTCCCCCCCCC
>NW_024705492.1:15000-39814 GCF_018977255.1 Callorhinchus milii | reverse complement strand
TCACGTAGGTAAAACATTAAAATTAATAAAAGTAAAATAAATAAAAAATCACGACGTTTCGGAGGCAACACAAGCTTCCGTCTTCAGGTGGAACCGTCACAGCCACGACAGCTGTATCAAGTAAATGAGAAATTGCAGGAGCTACCACTCCGTTTATATAATGGTTGGAGAGGGGGGGGGAAGGGCCAAGTACAGCACACTTTTTAAATCCTTTATATTAAGTTCGCTTGCTTGCGTGCTTGCTTGCTTGCTTAGGACCGTGCAAATCTTTCGGTCGTTTTTTAACCCACTTCCCATGATCCAATCGAGCTGACATTTTCCACACAGACTCGTTGTGCCAGACAATTAATGTTCGTGAAAAAAAATTCCCAAAATTTTACACTTTTTAGGCAAAAAAATAATATTTTACATATATTCAAAAGAACTCATTCTTGGCTTTGGCTGAACGTCACAGTATAAGAGCCCAGAGCGTAACCCCTCCACAGGCCGTGGCGGAGTAGCGCAGTTGGTAGCGCCCTCGCTTCCCATGCCAAAGGTCGCGGGATCGATCCCCGCGTCCTCCACAGGCGAATATATTTTTAAATCCTTTATATTAAGTTCGCTGCCACACATATAAAGGATTTATAGTGAAAAACTTTGTTTTTACGGGTTATACTTATTATTAATATGGTAAGGTGAGGCTTAAGAGGGTGAGCCTTTGTTATGGAGAGGTACGGTTTGTGACTCAACCTGTGACAAGGAGACAACAACTAAACATGGTAAACCTGTAATAGTTGTCTGTCAAATAAGATTGGCCAAATAAGTGTAGTTAAATCTTTTTTGCATGGTTAATCACATCTTTCCAATGATTACTCAGTTTGTAACCATCATCACGGTTGAAATTATGTCTGTGTTTGTATATTTGTATGGCTTCGTGTACAAACCTTTGATGGTAGCCAGGAGGTTTGCAGAGAACCTTGGTCTCGGAAAAGACAATTTCATGAGAGCCCACCGAGTTGTAGCAATGATCGGCAACGGCCGAAGAATCAGTTCTGCCGTGTTTCAGATCTGACTTGTGCTCGTGGACACGATCAGAAACATGACGTTTCGTTTCTCCAATGTAGCAATCACCACAAATGCAACTCAATTTGTAAACTCCAGGATAATGTAAGTCAGGAACGACATCCTTCACAGATGGAATCAGATCACGGATTTTATGCACTTCACTGAATCGGACTTGGATCTTATGTTTGTTTAGAATTTTGGAGATCTTTTTGGTCACGCCTGCTATGTATGGTAACGTGATAGTTTTGGTCGGAGTTTCATGTGGCTGTTTCTGTGTGGTGGGAGAAACAGCTTGGCGGATAGTGCGGTCAGAGTATCCGTTCATCCTGAGGGCCCGATGTACATGTCTTAATTCACCGGCCAGGTGGTGTTGGTCAGAAATGCCATGGGCTCTGTGGTATAGCGTTTTGATGAGAGAATTCTTTTGAGATGGGTGGTGGTGGGAATCCGGTTTCAAGTAGGAATCTGTGTGGATGGCTTTCCTGTAGACAGAATGTCCCAAGGATCCGTCAGGCCTCCTCTCAAACAGAATATCCAAGAATGGTAGTTTACCGTCTTTCTCCACTTCCATGGTGAATCTGATGGATGGGTGTCTAGAATTGATGTGGTCCAAGAAGTGGTTCAATGCTGGGAGGCCATGTGGCCAGATGACGAAAGTGTCATCCACATACCTCTTCCACAGAGAAGGACGCTGGGTGGATGTATGGATGGCGTCTGATTCAAACTTTTCCATGAACATGTTGGCTATAACTGGTGACAAGGGGGAGCCCATAGGGGTACCCTCATTCTGTTTGTAGAAGGTGCCATTCCGGGTAAAATAGGTGTTGGTGAGGCAATGCCTAACCAGCGCAGGTACATCAGAATTCAATCCATGTTGGACTAAGTCCTCAATTATTGTTAGGGTGTCCGGTACTGGGACTTTGGTGAACAAAGATACTACATCAAAGCTGACGAGGATGTCATCAGGAGATAGTACCATGTCCTTAACCATAGAGACTAATTGGGTTGAGTTGAGTACTGCCGAAGAGGTCTTGCCTGTGAAGGGGAGCAGAGTATCTGATAGAAAACGGGCTAGTTTGTACGTAGGAGAGTTTATCGTCGACACGATGGGTCGTAGCGGGGTGCCTTCTTTATGGATTTTGGGAAGACCATAGAGTCTGGGAGGTCTAGCCGCCGATGGTTTTAGAGGGACGTTTGCTTGGATCGATTAGGGAAGTCGAACTCGTGATGATACTGTTGGTTTTTGTCGTTAGGCTTTTAGTGGGATCGTTTTTAATTTTGGAGTAACTCCCATCATTAAGGTCCAGGATTTTGTTGTTGTATGAATCTTTATCCATGATGACCGTGCCCTTGTCTGCCGAGAGGATGACTATATCATCTCTCTTTTTTAGGTCCGCGAGTTCAGAGCGTTCGTTTTTGCTGATGTTACTAGTGGGTTTCGTAGCATTCTTAAGAATAGTAGCTATTTCAGCTCTTGCTACATCTGCATGGATGTGTCCTATGCCTCTGAGGGCTACATCAATCTGAGAAACAGTATCATCACGAGTTCGACTTCCCTAATCGAACCAAGCAAACGTCCCTCTCTAAAACCATCGGCGGCTAGACCTCCCAGACTCTATGGTCTTCCCAAAATCCATAAAGAAGGCACGCCGCTACGACCCATCGTGTCGATGATAAACTCTCCTACGTACAAACTAGCCCGTTTTCTATCAGATACTCTGCTCCCCTTCACAGGCAAGACCTCTTCGGCAGTACTCAACTCAACCCAATTAGTCTCTATGGTTAAGGACATGGTACTATCTCCTGATGACATCCTCGTCAGCTTTGATGTAGTATCTTTGTTCACCAAAGTCCCAGTACCGGACACCCTAACAATAATTGAGGACTTAGTCCAACATGGATTGAATTCTGATGTACCTGCGCTGGTTAGGCATTGCCTCACCAACACCTATTTTACCTGGAATGGCACCTTCTACAAACAGAATGAGGGTACCCCTATGGGCTCCCCCTTGTCACCAGTTATAGCCAACATGTTCATGGGAAAGTTTGAATCAGACGCCATCCAGACATCCACCCTGCGTCCTTCCCTGTGGAAGAGGTATGTGGATGACACTTTCGTCATCTGGCCACATGGCCTCCCAGCATTGAACCACTTCTTGGACCACATCAATTCTAGACACCCATCCATCAGATTCACCATGGAAGTGGAGAAAGACGGTAAACTACCATTCTTGGATATTCTGTTTGAGAGGAGGCCTGACGGATCCTTGGGACATTCTGTCTACAGGAAAGCCACCCACACAGATTCCTACTTGAAACCGGATTCGCCCCACCACCCATTTCAAAAGAATTCTCTCATCAAAACGCTATACCACAGAGCCCATGGCATTTCTGACCAACACCACCTGGCCGGTGAATTAAGACATGTACATCGGGCCCTCAGGATGAACGGATACTCTGACCGCATTATCTGCCAAGCTGTTTCTCCCACCACACAGAAACAGCCACATGAAACTCCGACCAAAACTATCACGTTACCATACATAGCATGCGTGACCAAAAAGATCTCCAAAATTCTAAACAAACATAAGATCCAAGTCCGATTCAGTACAGTGCATAAAATCCGTGATCTGATTCCATCTGTGAAGGATGTCGTTCCTGACTTACAGTATCCTGGAGTCTACAAATTGAGTTGCATTTGTGGTGATTGCTACATTGGAGAAACGAAACGTCATGTTTCTGATCGTGTCCGCGAGCACAAGTCAGATCTGAAACACGGCAGAACTGATTCTTCGGCCGTTGCCGATCATTGCTACAACTCGGTGGGCTCTCATGAAATTGTCTTTTCCGAGACCAAGGTTCTCTGCAAACCTCCTGGCTACCATCAAAGGTTTGTACACGAAGCCATACAAATATACAAACACAGACATAATTTCAACCGTGATGATGGTTACAAACTGAGTAATCATTGGAAAGATGTGATTAACCATGCAAAAAAGATTTAACTACACTTATTTGGCCAATCTTATTTGACAGACAACTATTACAGGTTTACCATGTTTAGTTGTTGTCTCCTTGTCACAGGTTGAGTCACAAACCGTACCTCTCCATAACAAAGGCTCACCCTCTTAAGCCTCACCTTACCATATTAATAAAAAGTGTGCTGTACTTGGCCCCCCCCCCTCTCCAACCATTATAAAAACGGAGTGGTAGCTCCTGCAATCTCTCATTTACTTGATACAGCTGTCGTGGCTGTGACGGTTCCACCTGAAGACGGAAGCTTGTGTTGCCTCCGAAACGTCGTGATTTTTATTTTATTTTACTTTTATTAATTTTAATGTTTTACCTACGTGACTTTACTGAAAAAAACCTTAGAATATGAATCCTTGCAGTCACGAAAGCTTCAAATCTAAAAAAAAAAGAAACCTCTATTATGTATGATATTGGTCGCGAAAGTCTACGTGTTAAACAAACCCGAAGGAATCAGAGGAAAATCGACGTGACCACGAGAGAAGATGCAAACTCCAAATATACAGACATCAGGGTTGGGGTCAAACCTACGAATTCCAATATACCAGTTTAACACGTCGGCTTTCGCGAGGGGGTTTCCATCTCGCCACTGTGGCGCCTCATTATCTGACTCACCCAACCACTAAACTACAAAAGCCACCCACACACACACTCACCCACTCACTCTGCCACCCACTCACCTTGCCACCCACACACTCACTCACCCACTCACTCTGCCACCCACTCAACTGCTAACTCACTTGCTCATGCACACACACAGCCACTCAAGAACATACCTGTGCACCCACCTACACACCCACTCATTAACTCAACGACCCACCCACCAACCCACTCACTCACTCACTCTAGACTCCACTCACCCACCCACTCACCTATTCACTCCCCCACTCACACACCCACCCATCCACCCACCCACTCTCTAACTCAAACACTCACCCACCAACCCAACCACCCACTCAATCAATCACCCACCAACCACTCACCCACCCAATAAACGAAAACTGAACTATTTGTCACCCACCGAAAGAACCAAGAAGACGAACTATTTCTCATTGTACCAGCTAAGGCCCACAGAGCTATATAGATCTTTTCCAAAAGCGACCTTGTTACAAATTACAGGTAAACAAAGTGGCTTATCACATATACATGCATTGCAGCCAAATCCTCTGAATGCAAGTTTATTCTCAATGCAGAGGTAAAACCCCGAGGACCCGGAGAAAAATCCACGTGACCACAGGGAGAAGATGCAAACTCGAAATATACAGGCGGAAGGGTCGGGATCAATTCCATGACCTCCTGTATACTATGCAAGGTAGTTACCATCTCACCACCGTGGCACCCCATTCTCTGACTCACTCACTCAAACACCCACCCATTCACCTATTCACGCACACCACTTACTCAAATACCCACCCTCTCACTCAATAACCCATCCACTCACTCATGAACCCACTGAAGCACTCACCCATACAAAAACCCACTCACCCACTCACTCACCGACTCACTCACCCATGAAATCGCACACCCATCTTCTCAACCACTCAGCCAGCCACCCACTCAATCTCGTACCCACTAACCTCTCACTTCCTCACCAACCTACCAACCCACCAGGACGTGCGGTCAGGGGAGGCAGAGCCTCACCTGTCATACTCCAATGACAATAGTTGTTACGAAAAGTAAAAAAAAGAGAATAATAAAATAAAATAAAGATTTTTCCACTGATCTGTGTTATAAATGTCATTTCTGCACGATTCCATTTTTATAGTCAAAATCGCCAAATTTGCGGAGCTCCGCTGCAAATACAGGAAGAGACGAGAGGTGAGGCAGCGACGAGCTCAGCCTCCCCTGATTACGCAACCCCTCAGTACTGGATGGAGCGCGGGCAATAAGCGCGTGCCTGTTACTATCACAGTATGTCACCAATGTAATGTTTGTAGACCCCTTCATTTCATGTCCTCGCCTTCCATACTCCAGGTAACTTATTTCACGTATGTGTATAAAGATATTTAGGCTCGCTGGTCTCGTCATGAAACTGCAATGAAAAAGCACCAGGGGAGGCAGCCATCACATTTGCCTCACTGAGGGGGATGCGTCTAACACGCCCCCCTCCGTGAGGCCACGTCCCCCTCAGTGTGTGAATCTGGCTCTGACACAAGCCAGTGCCTCCCCAGCCATTGACCTCACCACACGTCACTGCAACCCACCCACCTATCTACTCACTCAACCACCCACCCAGTCGATCATCCACCCACTAACACTCACCCACCCAACAACTCACTAACCCACCCAGCACTCACTCACCGAGCCAGTCAATCTCTAACCCACCAACTCACTTTAAACTGACTCTCTCAACTACAACTCACCCAGTCACTAACCCCACTCACTCATCCACAAACCCACTCACCCCCACTCATCCATCCACTCACATACTCACCCAGCCACTCACCTACTCACCCAGTCACATACACATCCACTCACCATGCCACCCACCCAATTTCTAACCCACCCACTCGCCCAACCACTCCCTCAGCAACTCACCCACTAACCACGTAATTATTCACCCACCCACCCATCACTCAACCACCCAATAATTCAACCACCAAAACATTCCACCACCCACTAACTCAACCACCCACTACCACCCACTAACTCAACCACCGAGCCACTCACCCACTCACCCACCCACCCACGCACTCACCCGCCCACTCACCAACACACTAAACTAAATCTAAATTGTGGTTATTTTACCAGGTAAGGCCGACAGAGCTAAACATCTTTTTCAGAAATGACCTGGTTAAAAATTATAGGTCAACGAAGTGGCTTATGACATGTATTGCAGCCAAATCCTATAAATGCTTGTTGATTTTAAATGTGGAGGGAAATATACAGGTGTCAGGGTCGGGATCAAACCCACAACCTTCTGCATACCAGGCGAGGTAGTTAACATCTCGCCACCATGGCGCCCCACTGTCTGACTCTCCCACCCACTAACCCACACACTGCCCACTCATTCAATCACCCACTCACTCACTCAACTACTGAGCCATTCATACACTGACCCACTCACTAAGCCACCCACTCAATTTCTAACTCACACTCATGCACCCAGCCACTCACTCACTCAGCGACTCACCTACGACGCATCAACCCATCCACTCACTCATCCACCCACGCACCCACCCACTCACGCACGACCCACTCATCCACACAATAAACTAATATTTAATTGTTTTTCATTTTACTGGGTAAGGCCCTGAGCTATAGATCTTTGTCGGAAGCCACCTCAGCACAAATGACAGTTCAATTAAGTGGCTTTTCACGTAGAATGTTATTGCAACCAAATTATATAAATGCATGTTCAAATGTGGAGGGACAACCTGGAGAAAATTCCACACGACCACGGGGAGAACATAGAAACTCCAAATATCCAAGCGGAAGGGCTGGGATAAAATCCACAACCTCCTGTATACTAGGCGAGGTAGTTAACATCTCGGCACCATGGTGCCTCACTCTCCGACTCACCCACCCACTAACACACGAACTCTCCTCCCATATTCACACACCCATCTACCCAAAAACTCAACCACCCACACATTCACGCAACAATCCACTCACCCACCCACTCACTTATTCACCCACCCACTAAACCATGCACCTGTCCACTCACCTATTCATCCACCCACTCACACACCCATTAAGCAACCCACCCACTTACCCTGCCACCCACTCAATCTCTAACCGACTCACTCACCCAGCCACGCAATCTCGAACCCACCAATTCACTAATCCTCTCACCAACTCACCAACCCACCTCTCACCCACTCCCACACCCACTCATGCGCTGACCCACCCACTCACTCACCTCAACCATTCACAAACCCACCCACCCACTCATTCACCCAACCACCCACCACCCACTCAATCTCTAAACCCATTCACCCACCCACCCACTCAGCCACCCACTAACTACTCAACCAACCACTCGTCTATTCACTCCCAAACAACACACCCACTCACGTCACCCATGGCTTACCCTATCACCCACAATCTCTAACACACTCACTCACCTACTTCCTCATCACTGACCCACACTCACAGACCCACCCAGTTAATCACCCACTCTATGTGTAGTCCTTACCTCTTCTGGTAATGTGAGATATTCTTTGCGGTATTTTACCAGGTAAGGCCCACTGAGCTATAAAGATTGTTTTCAGACATCCTCGCCACAAATGATAGTTCAACAAAGTCAGCTGTAAACATTTATTGCACCCAATTCCTCTTATTACATGTTTCTACATGTGGAGTGAAATATACAGGCGTCAGGGTCGGGATCGAACCCACAACATTCTGTATAGTAGGCGAGGTAGTTAACATCTTGCCACCGTGGCGCTCAATTCTTTGACTCACCCACTCAACTACTAAAGCCACCCACTAACCGACTCACAAACCCACTCACCCTGCCACGCACTCAATTTCTAACCCACTCACTAAAGCCACTCATCCACGCACCCACCTGCACATGCACTCACTAACGCACTCACCCAACAACCCACCCATTAACTCACCCACCCACTCCCTGACCAACTCACGCACCAACCCACCCACTCACACTATGACCTACTTCATATCTAACCCAACAACTCACTCACCCAGCCCTCACCTACTAACCTAACCACCCACCAACTCACTCACCCACCTACGCACTCAAATACCCACTCACCTAACTGTAAACTAAATTTTGTTTTTTACAAGGCAAGGCCCACAGAGCTATACAGATCTTATTCAGAAGCAACGTGGCCACAAAAAACCCAGAGGTCTCGGAGAAAAATCCATGAACCACGAGGACAACATGCAAACTCCAAATATACAGGCATCAAGATCGAGACCGAACCCACAACCTCCTTTACAAAAGGTAAGGTAGTTAACATCTCGCCACCATGGGGCTCCACTCTCTGACTCGCAGCCACCCACTAACTACCCATTCCGCCACATACCCATTCGGCCACATACCCATTCGCCACATACCCATTCGGCCACATACCCATTCGCCACATACCCATTCGGCCACATACCCATCGCCACATACCCATTCAGCCACATACCCATTCAGCCACATACCCACTCAGCCACATACCCATCAGCCACATACCCACTCAGCCACATACCCACTCAGCCACATACCCACTCAGCCACATACCCACTCAGCCACATACCCACTTCAGCCACATACCCAACTTCAGCCACATACCCATTCAGCCACATACCCATTCAGCTCAGCCACATACCCATTTCAGCCACATACCCATTCAGCCACATACCCATTCAGCCACATACCCATTCAGCCACATACCCATTCAGCCACATACCCATTCAGCCACATACCCATTCAGCCACAACCCATTCAGCCACATACCCATTCAGCCACATACCCATTCAGCCACATACCCATTCAGCCACATACCCACTCAGCCACATACCCATTCAGCCACATACCCATTCAGCCACATACCCATTCAGCCACATACCCATTCAGCCACATACCCACTCAGCCACATACCCATTCAGCCACATACCCAATCAAAGACCATTCAGCCACACACCTTACCTACGCACCCACCTACACACCCACTCACTGACTCACTCACTCAACAATTCATTCACCCATCCACTCACCATTTCACTCCCCCAATCATACACCCACCCATCCACCCACTCCATCTCTAACTCACACACTCACCAGTCCACCCACTCACCCAGCCACTTACCTACTCACCCACTCACCCTGCCACCTACTCGACCTGCAACAGACCTACCGACCCAACGAGCCACCTACCCCCTAAACTAAACTACTTTTTATTTCCCCAGGTAAGGCCCATTGAGCTATATAGATCCTTTTCAGAATAGACCTGTGAACAAATTATAGATAAACGAAGTGGCTTATCACATAGACATTTATTGCAGCCAAATCCTCTAAACGCATGTTGATTCTAAATGCAGAGGGGAAAACCCGGAGGACCTGCAGCAAAATCCACGTGACCATGTGTAGAACATGCAAACTCCAAATATACAGGCGACAGGGTCAGGATCGAATCCACAACCTCCTGTATACCAGGCGAGGCAGTGCACGTCTCACCACCTTGGCGCCTCACTCTCTGACTCACCCATCCAATAACTCAAACACTAACTTACCCACTCAACCTCCCACATCAACTCACCCACCCACTCGCTGACCCCACTCAGTCAACAACTCACCCACCCACCCAACCACTCACTCCGTTAACCACTTTCTCACCGACCCACTCACCCTACGACCACTCACCAAGCTACACACTCACCTACCAACACACCCATTCACTCACTTGCTCACCCACCCACTTACTCACCCAACCACTAACTGACCAACTCACCCACCCACAAACTCACGAACAAAAAAGACACCCACTCAACCCATCGCTCACCCAACCCCTCACTCACCCACTTACTGAATCACCCACCCACGCACTCACCGACCCACCAACTCACTTCACCCACCCAATACTCCCTCACCGAGCCACTCAATCTCTAACCCACCCACTCACCCAACCACCACTCACCCAACCACCCACTCAATCTCTAAACCACACACAAACCCTGCTACTGACTCAATCTCTTAACCAAAGCTCACAAACCCACCCATCCACTCACTCACCCAGTGACTAACCCACTCACTCGATTTCTAACCCATCCATTCACGCACTACCCACCTAACCTCCTACCCACACACACTCACCCACCCACACATCCATGCACCCACACACTCACCCACTCACTCAACCATCCACTCACTAACTCACCCAGCCGTGCACCTACTCACTCACCCACTTTCAGATCCACTCACCCTGCCACCTACTCAATTTATAACCCACCTACTCACCCACCCACCCAGCCAACCACCCGCCGACTCCCTCAGCCACTCAGCCACTCACCCACTACCCACGTAATTATTGACCCACCCACTAATTTAATCACCTACTAACGTAACCACCCACTAACTCAACCACTGAGTTACTCGAACTTACCCACTCACCAAGCCACCCACTAAATCTCAAACCCACACTGATGCACTCACCCACCTGCCCACTCACCAACACCCTTAACTAAATCTAAAAAAAAAATTCCCCAGGTAAGGCCCACTGAGCTATATAGGTTGTTTTGAGAAGCAGGGTTTGGATCGAACCTACGAACTTAAAAATACCAGGCAAGGTAGTTAACAATTTGCCAACATGGCACTCCACTCTCTGACTCTCCCACCCACGATAACACACACTCAAACACCCACCCACTAACTCAACCATCCATTCATTCAACCACCGAGCCAAGCACACACTCACCCACTCACCAAGCCACCCACTCAATCTCTAGCCCACACTCACTCACCCCACCACTGACCTACTACCCATCAAACATCGCACTCACTCATCCACTCACCGACCCAGCCACTCCTTTGCACACTAAATGAAAATTACGCTTTTTTATTTTACCAGGTAAGGCACTCAGCTATATAGATATTTTTCAAAAACCATTTGACCACAAATATTCAACTCAATTAAGTGGCTTTTCACGTATAAAGTGATAGCAGCCAAATTCTATAATTGCATGTTTTTAAATGTGGAGGGAGAACCCGGAGCACCTGGAGAAAATTCCACGCGACCATGGCGTCAGGGTCGGGATCGAATTTACGACCTCCTGTATAAAGGCGAGGTAGTTAACAGCTCGCCACCACGGCACTCCACCCACTCACCCATTCAAACACCCACCAACCACTCACAAACCCACTCACCCTGCCACCCACTCAATCTCTAATCCACTCACTCAACAATTTACTCACCCACTCACCTACTCAACTAATCACACCCCCACTCACACACCCACCCATTCACCCACTCATTCTCTAACCTACCCAGCAAATCACTCAATAACCCACCTACCCACTCACCCACCCAATAAACTAAATTAAACAATATTTTTTATTTTACCAGAAAAGGTTCAGATCAGAGGTACGGGTACCCGTTCCCTACCCGTACCCGTACCCTACCCGAAATGAGTGACAAACGGTTACTCACCAGTGACTCACGGCCTATCCGTACCCGTACCCGGCCGCCCAAGGTCGCAAACGGCTACCCGTACCGTACCCGGCCGGGTACAGGTAGCCGGGTATCGGGTAGGGTTCGGGTATCGGGTACCCGGTTGCGACCTCTGGTTCAGATAACTAAATTAATATTTTTCAGAAGTGACCTGGTTACAAATGATAGGTTAACGAAGTGGATTATCATGGAGACATTCATTGCAGCCACATCCTCTAAATGAATGTTGATTTTAAATATGGAGAGAAAACCTGGAGGACCCAGAGAAAAAATCCACACCACAGGGAGAACATGCCAACTCCAAATATACAGGTGGAAGGGATGGGATCGAATTCACAAAATCCTGTATACTAGGTGAGGTAGTTAACATGTCGCCACCGTGGTGCCCCACTCTTTGACTCACCCACCCACCCAATCACACACTAACAACTCACCTGCTCAACCTTCGATATTCACTCACCCACCCACTAACTGACTCACCCACCCACCCACTCACCCAACAATCTACTCACCCGCCCACTAACCTATTCACTCAACCCCTCACTCACCCACTCCCCCACACAATATCCAACTGACCTACCCACGCACTCACTCACACAGTCACTCACTAATTCACCCACCCACCACCCACTCACCTATTCACCCACCTACTCAACCATCCACCCACTCATGCTTCCATACACTCACTTACTTATCCAGGCACTCACCTACTCACCCACCGACTTACTCACCCAATAAGCCACTCACCCACTCACCCTCCCAATCACCTAGTTACCCACCCACTCAATCTGTAACCCACCAATTTTCTCATCCACTCACCAACCCACCTCTCACCCACTCCCTCACCTAATCAATCACTTCAAACCATTCACTCACCCACCCACCCACTAATTCACACAATCACCCACCACCCACTCAATCTCTAACCCACACCCACCTACTCACTCACCCAACGACTCACTCAACAATCCACTGCTCCACACACTCATCTATTCACTCACATTCAACACACCCACTTCTCTAACACACTCACTCACCTACTCCCTCAACCACTGACCTACCCACTCACCCACCGACTCACCCACCGACTCATCCACTAACTCACTCACAGACCCACTCAGTTAATCACTGTGTAGTCCTCACCTCTTCCAGTATTGTGAGATATTCTTCCTCCCAGCGGTATCTTCACGACAACGCCCTGGGGGGTGGGCAAGCCTCACAACGAGTCGGGCGAGCGGGGCAACAGCCTGGTCATGTTGGGTTCATAGCGCAGTGCGGCACACGCATACACACAAGCAGACCACACACATATGAACACAATAACAACAGTGGGAGCCACTCACGCGATAGGGATGGGCCGCATGGTCCACTCCAGCTCGATGTACGGCTTGCCCGGATACAATGTTAACTACCTCGTCTGGTATACAGGAGGTTTTCGGTTAGATCCCAACCCTGACACCTGTGTATTTGGAGTTTGCATGTTCTCTCCGTGGTCAAGTGGATTTTTATTCTGGTCCTCTGGATTTTCCCTACACATTTAGAAACAGGCATTTAGAGTAGTTGGCTGCTATATATTTCCACATAAGGCACGTTGTTGACCTATCACTTGTGGCCAGGTCACTTCTAAAAAAAGAGTTATGTTACTCAGTAAGATGGTTGAGACACAGGTGATGAGCCTGTGTGTAAGGGGTTGAGTGAGTGAGCGGTTTAATTCATGATTGAGTGATTGATTGGTTGAGTGAGTGGCTGAGTGAGTGAGTGAGTGAATGGTTGAGTGAGTGGCTGAATGAGTGATTTATGGAGCGATTGGTTCAGTGAGCGAGCGGGTGGTTGAGTGAGCGAGTGAGTGGTTCAGTGAGTGAGTGGTTGAGTGAATTAGTGAGTGGTTGAATGAGTATTTGAATGAGTGAGTGTTTGAACCAATGAGTGAGTGTTTAAAGCGCATGAGTGTGTGGTTGAGTGAGTGGTTAAGTTAATGACTGAGTGAGTGATTGATTGAGTGGTTGAGTAAGTGGATGTTTGAGTGAATGGTTGAGTGAGTGGTTGAGTGAGTGAGTAGTTGAGTGAGTGGTTTAAGTTAGTGGATGAGTGAGTGGTTGTATGTGTGGCTGAGTGAGTGAGTGGATGAGTGAGTGAGTGGCTGGCGCGCACCTTGGCTGCGTTGTCCAGAGTGTCCCGCTGGTGCCGCTCCACTGTGTTGCTGCACTCCGCCAGGGTGAGAGCGACGGTGCCGCGCCCGCAGCTGCTCCAGCGACTACGCCATCTTACCCAGCCCCTCCTGGCGAGCACGCAGCATGCCCTGGAGCTCCCATCACATGGTGCTGGCAATCTGAGACACCCGCCTGTAGCACACACACAGAAGAAGAGATACGGGAATGGATTAGGGCGACCCGGGTGACGAGTTCACTACTTCGCCCGGTATACAGGAGGTTGTAGGTTTGATCCAAACCCTGATGCTTACATATTCAATTCTGCTCGTCCAGGCGGGGAGAATCCAATCACATTTATTCGATGCGATGTTTCTCATGGGATATAATAAGTGACAACATTTGGACCCCAAACCGAGAGGATTCTGGGATGTTTGTGGTTTTTTGGCAATAACTCTGGAAAGAAATGTCGCAGACCCATCAAGGTGGGACTCGTCCAGCGACATAATGGTTGAGTGACTGGTTGAATGAATTCGGGAATGGTTGAATGAGTGAGTGGTTGAGTGATTGAGATAGAGTAACTGAGCGGCTGAGCGGTTAAGTTAGTGAGTCGTTGAGTGAGTGTGGCTGATTGAGTGAATGGTTGAGTGAGTTAAAGAGTGATGGTTGAGTGGCTGAGTAAGTGATTAAGTGAGTGAGTGGTTGAGTGAGTAAGTAGCTTCGTGAGTAAGTAGCTTCGTGAGTGCGCGGCTGAGTGGTTGAGTGTGTGGCTGAGTGAGTGGCTAAATGAGTGAGTGGCTGAGTGAAAGGGTGAGTGGCTGAGTGAAGGAGTGAGTGGCTGAGTGAGTGAGAAAGTAATTGGTTGAGTGGTTGAGTAAGTCATTAAGTGAGTGAGTGGTTGCTCTAGTGAGTGGTTAAGTGAATGGTTAAGTGAGTGGTTAAGTGAGTCCCCAAGCCGAGAGGATTCTGGTGAGTCGTTGAGTGAGTGGTTTGGTGAGGGGTTGAGTGAATCGTTGAGCGAGTGGTTGGGTGATTGGTTGAGTGAGCGAGTGCTTGAGTGAGCAAGTGAGTGGTTGAGTGAGCAAGCAAGTGGTTGAGTGAGTGAATGGTTGAGTGAGCGAGCGGTTGAATGAGCGAGTGGTTTAGTGAGCGAGTGGTTGAGTGACTGAGTGAGTGACTGAGTGAGTGGCTGAGTGAGTGGCTGAGTGAGTGAATGGTTGAGTGAGTGAGAGTGTGATGGTTGAGTGATTGAGTGAGTGGGTGGTTGAATGATTGGTTGAGTGGTTGAGTTAATTATTGAGTGAGTGAGTGGTTGAGTGAGTGAATATCTGAGTGAGTGAGCGGCTGAGTAGTTGAGTGAGTCGTTGAGTGAGTGTGTGGCTGAGTGAGTTTGTGGCTGAGTGAGTGAATGGCTGAATGAATCACAGCTATGATAAAAATGGACATCAGCATATAAGTGGTCTTGTATTCACTCAGTAAATGAAGTTTAATAAAAAAATTTGTACACTCACAGGATCGAAATAAAGATGACATTGCACATCGGAGTAAACCGAGTTGCGGCTATGATGAAATTTTGCATTAGCATAACATTGATTTATTAGCATACAAAATGACTTTTTGCAGAGCGATTTAATACAAAAGTCTGATAGACTACAATAAAAAAGATTTTTTAAATAAAAAGTACATACAAACCAGGCATCGATACCGTTGCTTTGTATGATCTGTGAAACGCAGAAATTTTCAGATAAAATCGGACATTTTGAGCTTGCTGCTGTATCGACTGAGTGGAATCAATACAATTACTATCGATTCACAATCAACAAAGACCATATATGGGAAAATCTCTGATCGGTGATTTTGATTGCATCGTATTGCAGCGCCCCTTTGATGATGTTATAAAGCACTTGCCCCAACAGTCTGTTAAAGGCTACACGGGGATCTTTGTGTGCGAGTAGCTCACAGATCCTTGAGAGATCTGAACACTGTCCGATCATCAGCGAGCTCCTCCGGCAGGCGAGGCTGCGTTGGCGGTTGTCTGTGCATTAAGAGGTGTTAACTATCCCACGCAGAGAAGTCTGCTTACAGAACATAAGAGGTTCTTCACGTGCCGTGCCCCGTGTCACCTGAATGTTAAATGGGGCTCCGGCAATTCAGTATCCACCGCCGAATCATCTTTCACCATCACCACGCGTCCATTAAGGCCAATGTGACGAGGCCATAGATAGACAATGCGTTATAACGGGGGGGGGGGGGGGAGCAAGAAAAACGTCGTACTACGTGACATCACAACACCCTGCACGCAGCCATAGTGGCTGATTAGGGTGCGCATCATTTACGAATATGTGGTTTAAGTGATTGAGAGTATATTTTGGTGTAAATTGATCACGATGCTTTGCGTAGCCTGCATTTAAAATTTCATGCGTGGGTGCATGACCAGATATGAGTGGGTGAATGCGTGAGTAAGCCGGTAAGTGAGTATATGGGTGGATGGAGGGAGCTTGGCAGGCATGGCATGGGCTGGAGTGGAGGTGGACTGATGCGGTACGGGAGGATGTGGAGCTGAGTGGGCTTTGCCGACGACTGGTACCAGTGGTATCGAGATCGGCCTCTGCGGGGAGGCTCGTGAAGGATGCTTCTACTTGGCAGTTGGCGACACTCGCCCTCCAACAACAACGGAGGAGTGACACTCACAACAACGAGCGGAACACCGGATGATAAATATGCAGCAATTTGGCACAGTACAGGGTACAGGTGGTGCTGCCAGTCATCTCAGTCAGCCAACCCATGGCACCTGGGTCTGTTCCAGGACCTCCGGTCAGCGAGCCTTCGACACTTCACGTGGCTTCAAAGTGCACCTGGCCTGGCACAGGCGCTGTGGTGACGTCACTGTCACTTATTGGCGAATGGTGACGGTTGATAATGCAGCGGTGGTTGTGAGAGATGCCATTTTGGGGGGGGGGGGGCGCCAACCCTGACCAGCTGTGAACCTCACGTCGCCCGCAGCCACCAGTGGCCACAGGGAGTTCTGGATGGGTGCGAGGGGCTGGTAACCCCCCTCCACCTTCAACTAAATCACCACACATTCACGTGCGAGCCCTTGGGTCTCTCTGTGAGTCTATGGATCTCTGTGTGGTGAGTCTATGGGTCTCTGTGAAAGTCCGTGGGTCTCTGTGAGGTGAGTCTATGTGTCTGTGTGGTGAGTTTATGTGTCTCTGCTTTGTGAGTCTATAGGGCTCTGTGCGAGTCTGTTTGAATCGGTGGTTCTCTGTGTGATGAGTCTATGCGTTTTTGTATAACTCTATGGGTCTCTGTGGGGTGAGTCTATGGGTCTCTGTGGGGTGAGTCTATGGGGCTGTGGTGAGTCTATGGGGCTCTGTGGTGAGTCCATGTGTTTGTGTGGTGAGTCTATAGACCTCTGTGCGAGTCTGAGGGTCTGTGCGTAGTGAGTGTATAGGTCTATGTGTGATGACTCTCTGGGTCTCTATGTGATGGATATCTGTGGTGTACATATCCTGGCACAAGCGCCGTTAGTGGAGAATGCTCCTCCCACTACTCCTGCTTGTTGTTGTGCTCGGGAAGGAGAGATAAAACTAGACTAAAATCTCAACGATTTTCATTTCACCAGGTAAGGTCCACTGAGATAAACATCTCTTTTATTACGCACTTTTATTTAACTCACTGTCTGTTGTTGTCGTATCCTCAAATCTTGCAACTCAATTTTAACCCACTTCCCAATGTGGTATCGACTGCAAACTTGGTATACTTATGTCGTACTGATGACAAAACTACATTCTATAAAAAAAAGTATTTTTAAACATTCATTTTTATGATGTTTCAGCTTGGGTCTAATTGTCCACGCTCAACTGACGTTGGCTGTAAATCACCAGGGCCCCTTACGTTATGGCAAGCCTCGGGGCCACTTCCTGGAGTCGTGGTACATTTAATTTAATTAAAGCGTGTTTTAAAAAAAAAGTACTTTTAAATATTACTTATTCAGAAGCGACTTGGCACCAATAATAGCTCAACGAAGTGGCTCGTCATCACGTGTAAATTATAGCAGCCAAATACTTTAAACGAATATTCATATTCTTGGTTCTTTCGGTAAAGTCACGTAAATAGAAAACCCCCCAAAAAATGAGTAATGCAAATAAATCGAATAAATTGCTTTTTATTATTTTCAATTTATCTTATTTTTTAACTTAAAAAAATAGATTTGTTTTTGTTTTCTATTTACGTGACTTTACCGAAAGAACCAAGAATATTAATTCCTGCAGTCACGAAAGTTTTAAGTCAAAACTTTAAACGAATGTATCTTAATGTGGAGAGAAAAACCAGAGGACCTGGAGAAAAATCCACGCGACCACGGGGAGAGACAGAGACACGCAAACTCCAAATATACAGCAGGCATCAGGGTCGGGATCGAACCTACAAACTCCTGTATACCAGGCGAGGTAGTTAGGGGGGAAAGCAGAGACAGCGAGAGGGAAGATATTTAGTCAAACTCACACTCAGTATTACTCACCAACCATGATACACTCACCATCACACTCACCATGATACTCACCATCATACTCACGCATTCACCATCATACTCACAAACAATCCCACACACATCAACAGTAGCCATTCACCACTACGTGGCGATGACGTCACCACAATAACCCAGGTGCCATGGTTTGACGGCTGTGCCAGGCTAAGTGCAGGAGAAGGTCACGGGCCAGACTCAGGTGCCATGGGCCGACTGCTCTGCCTGGCTCGGTACAAGAGGAGGGCTAGACCCTGGTGCTATGGGTTAACTCGTGTGCCACCACCTGCACAGCCACCACAGTAACAACCACACAATTATAATCACAACAATAACCACGACCAACAACTGTAACCACAACTATAATGTAACCACAACTATAATGTAACCACAACTATAATGTAACCACAACAGCAGCAGCAGCAGCAGCAGGGCCGAGCTCTGCTTGAAGCTGCGCCGTGAACTCCGCAGAACGTGACGGCTGTGGGCCAGGCGCCTCCTCTGTCTCCTCCCACCGCCGCCGCCACTGCTGATGTGGACACACCGCGCGAGGTTCTCACCTTCAGGCTGAGTCGACGCAGAGGAGGCCCAGCGAGCCGCCGCTTCAGAAGCTTTCGCTCGCCACTGACGGTGGCCGTGAGCGGGAATCCAAACCAGCTGCTCGCCACCCACAATGCACAGCGCGCGCCGCCTCCACTCGAACCCAGCGGAAGTGGCAGCGGGGGGAGGGGGGTGGGGCATGGGGGTGAGGGGCATGGGGGGAGGGGGGGCATGGGGGCATGGGGGGTGAGGGGCATGGGGGGTGAGGGGGAGGGGCATGGGGGGGGGTGGGGCATGGGGGGTGAGGGGGAGGGGCATGGGGGGAGGGGGGGGCATGGGGGGTGAGGGGCATGGGGGGTGAGGGGGAGGGCATGGGGGGAGGGGGGTGGGGCATGGGGGGTGAAGGGGGTGAGGGGCATGGGGGGGAGGGGGGGGGCATGGGGGGGGGGGGGGGGGGGGGGGGGGGGGGGAGGGGTGGGGCATGGGGGGTGAGGGGGGGGGCATGGGGGGTGAGGGGGGGGGGAGGGGGGGGCATGGGGGGAGGGGGTGGGGCATGGGGGGTGAGGGGGATGGGGAGGGGGGGGGAGGGGGTGGGGCATGGGGGGTGAGGGGCATGGGGGGGGGGGGGGGGGGGGGGAGGGGGGGGGAGGGGGGGGAGGGGCATGGGGGGAGGGGGGGGGGCATGGGGGGTGAGGGGGGGGGCATGGGGGGTGAGGGGCATGGGGGGGGGGGGGGGGGGGGGTGGGGGCATGGGGGTGAGGGGGAGGGGCATGGGGGAGGGGGGTGGGGCATGGGGGGTGAGGGGGGGGCATGGGGGTGAGGGGGGGGGGGGGGGGGGGGGGGCATGGGGGGTGAGGGGCATGAGGGGCATGGGGGGGGGGGGTGGGGCATGGGGGTGAGGGGCATGGGGGAGGGGGGTGGGGCATGGGGGGTGAGGGGGGGGCATGGGGGGTGAGGGCATGGGGGGTGAGGGGGAGGGGCATGGGGGAGGGGGTGGGCATGGGGGATGGGGGGGGGGGCATGGGGGGAGGGGGGGCATGGGGGGGGGGGGGGCATGGGGGGAGGGGGTGGGGCATGGGGGGTGAGGGGGGGCATGGGGGGTGAGGGGGGGGCATGGGGGGTGAGGGGCATGGGGAAGGGGGGTGGGGCATGGGGGTGAGGGGGGGCATGGGGGGTGAGGGGGAGGGGCATGGGGAAGGGGGTGGGCATGGGGTGAGGGGGGTGGGGCATGGGGGGTGAGGGGGGGGCATGGGGATCGCGAGGGGGGAGGGGCATGGAAGGTGGTCGCGAGGGGAGGCAGGGGGGGCATGGGGGGAGGGGGGTGGGGCATGGGGGGTGAGGGGGAGGGGCATGGGGGGAGGAGCTCATGGCTGTGACATCACGGGGGGGCGTGGTTACCTTGTACCGCCCCCGCGTCTCGCGCCACTGGCAGTTTGGCCGTTAGAGATGTCTACGTAGTTTATACTTTAGTTGTTTACGTGGTGGTTTAGTTACTGCAGCTACATACTATTAACATTCCTTTATTAATGTCACCCCTATCCCCTCCCTTTGATGCTGCTAATCCTGCATAATCAACGGGCATAATATGACTTTAAACCCCCCGCCCACCTCCTACGCATTTCACAAGTAGTAGTAATCACATACCTGCATTTCCCATAAATATGCTAAATTCCTCTTGATATGCAAATTATTTTGTCAAGGCGGCCTTCCCCCCTTCCAACCCAGCTTAAATATACGTTCCAAGCGTGGTGGTGTTTCATTCCTACCCACACACTCACTCATCCACAAACCCACTCACCCCCTCACTCATCCATCCACTCACATACTCACCCAGCCACTCACCTACTCACCCAGTCACATCCACATCCACTCACCATGCTACCCACTCAATTTCTAACCCACCCTCTCGCCCAACCACCCGGCCGGCCACTCCCTCAGCAACTCACCCACTAACCACGTAATTATTCACCCACCCACCCATCACTCAACCACCCAATAATTCAACCACCAAAACATTCAACCACCCACGAACTCAACCACCGAGCCACTCACACGCACCCACTCAACTACTGAGCCATTCATACACTGACCCACTCACTAAGCCACCCACTCAATCACTAACCCACACTCATGCACCCAGCCACTCACTCACTCAGCGACTCACCTATGACGCATCAACCCATCCACTCACTCATCCACCCACGCACCCACTCACGCACGCACCCACTCATCCACACATGCACGCACCCACTCATCCACACAATAAACGAATATTTAATTGTTTTTCATTTTACTGTAGAGGCTCACTGACCTGGCCCAGCTTCGGCTCAGGTCCGACCCTCAGCCACACGAGCCTGGCCCTCACAAGGACACAGACCTCGCTGCTCTGAGGTCGCCCCTGGCTTGCCCTGCTCGGCTCTTATAAGAGCAGCGAGTCAGGGTAGTCCCAGGGCTAGCTAGCTGGTCTTCAGTCGCCACTGGCTCTTCTGCTCCAACGATTGCCTCGAGCTCTCTCGCGCACCGCCTTATATAGCCAACTGCCCCCCGAGGGGCGGGGCTGTATGCGGACGTTGATGTAGACACCCCACGCACGGACCGTGATGTAGACACCGCAACGTAATGGCTTGCTACACCCCGGTACGTAACACCTCTACATCTCGATTTAAAGCTTTCGTGACTGCAGTGATTCATCTTCTTGGTTCTTTCGGTAAAGTCACGTAGAAGGGAAGTAATAAAATAAAATAAACATAATAAAATAATTCTCACGACGTTTCGGCCACAATGCAAGCAGCCGTCCTCAGGTGAAAACCAGGTCTGTCGAGGCGACAGCGTCTGAATGAAACACCACACGAGCTTGGAGCATATATATAAGCTGGGCGCCTTGACAAAGGAATTTGCATATCAAGAGGAATTTAACATTTCCATGGGAAATGCAGGAATGTGATTAGTACTACATATACCTGTGCATTATGCAGGATTAGCAGTATCAAAGGGAGAGGATATGGGAAATGCAGGTATGTGAATAGTACTAATTCAGCATCAAAGGGAGGGGATAGGGGTAGCATTAATAAAGGGAAGGAGTGTTAACAGTATGTAGCTGCAACAACTAAAACCAACACGTAAACAACTAAAGTATAAACCACATAGTATCATCAGTATACTTACTATACTCTACAATAAGCTGAGTTACTAACAGTAAGTAATACATTACAATTCTACGTCGTAAAAATTATATAATATGCTTCCATCTAAACTTTATTCTCTTTCATCACACGAGTCTACACCGTACTATATACTGCCATAGACAAACCCAACATTAAATTATATACTGTCTCTGTGTTTGTATATGTGGATCGCCTCATCAACGACAATTTCAACCGAGAAGATGGATTTGGGCTTAGCAATCATTGGAAGGACGTAATAAACCATTTCGGATCTTAACTGATTGTGTTCACGTTTACGGTGACTTTCAGCGGCTGCTGCTTCAGCTGAGCGCTGCAGCAGCAGCCCCCCCCCCCCGGACCCCTCCCCCACCCTCCACTTCTCACCCTGACGCCACACAACCCGTGTGTAGGCGCTGCCCTCTGGTGGACAAGGCGCGGTACAGGCGGCAGCACGAGACGCCAGCAGCGTTACGCTGCCAGGGTTACTCACCCGAACACCTCCGTACACTTAAACACACCTACACACACCTCTATACACTTACACACACATACACACACACCTCTATACACTTACACACACATACACACACACCTCTATACACTTACACACACCTACACACACCTCTAGACACTTACACACACCTACACACACACCTCTAGACACTTACACACACCTACACACCCCTCTAGACACTTTCACACACCTCTATACACTCACACACACACACCTCTATAAACTCACACACACACCTCTTTACACTTACACACACCTACACACACCTCTATACACTTACACACACCTACACACACCTGTATAGACTCACACCTACACACACACCTCTATACACTTACACACACCTACACACACCTCTAGACACTTACACACACCTCTATACATTCACACACACCTACACACCTCTATACACTCACACACACTCACACACACCTACACACACCTACACACACCTCTATACACTCACACATACACACACACCTCTATACACTTACACACACCTACACACACCTCTAGACACTTACACACACCTCTATACACTCACACACACCTACACACACACACCTCTATACATTCACACACACACCTCTTTACACTTACACACACCTACACACACCTCTATACACTCACAAATACACACACACCTCTATACACTCACACACCTACACACACACCTCTATACACTTACACACACACCTACACACACACTTCTATACACTCACACACACCTACACACCTCTATACACTCACACACACTCACACACACCTACACACACCTCTATACACTCACACCTACACACACACTTCTATACACTTACACACACCTACACACACACCTCTATACACTCACACCTACACACACACCTCTATACACTCACACACACCTACACACCTCTATACACTCACACACCTACACACACCTACACACACCTCTATACACTCACACACCTCTATACACTTACACACACCTACACACACACCTCTATACACTTACACACACCTACACACACCTCTATACACTTACACACACATACACACACACCTCTACACACCTACACACACACCTACACACACCTCTATACACTTACACACACATACACACACCTCTACACACCTACACACACACCTTTATACACTCACACACACCTACACACACACCTCTAGACACTTACACACACCTACACACACACCTCTATACACTTACACACACCTACACACACACCTCTAGACACTTACACACACCTACACACACCCCTCTATACACTCACACACACCTACACACACCTCTATACACTCACACACCTACACACACACCTCTATACACTTACACACACACCTACACACACACTTCTACACACTCACACACACCTACACACCTCTATACACTCACACACACTCACACACACCTCCACACACCTCTATACACTCACACCTACACACACACTTCTATTCACTTACACACACCTACACACACACCTCTATACACTCACACACACGTACACACACCTCTATACACTTACACATACACATACACACACACCTACACACACACCTCTATACACTCACACACACCTACACACACCTCTATACACTCACACCTACACACACACCTCTATACACCTACACACACACCTCTATACACTTAAACACACCCTTCAACATACTAATGTAGTGGGTACAATGGAGAGAGGCAAGACCACTCAGCTCCACATGCTCCCGTACCGCAT
>NW_024705492.1:0-10000 GCF_018977255.1 Callorhinchus milii | reverse complement strand
CAATGATTCACCGACTCATTCACTCGCTCACCCACCCACTCACCCATCCATTCACCCACCTACTAACTTACCCACCTACTAACTCACCCACCCGCGTATCCACCCACTCACCCACCCACTCGCCCACTTACTAACTCACCCATCCACTCACCCACCCGCCCACGGACTCACCCACTCACCCACCCACCCAATCACCTCCCCATTCACCCACCACTCATTCACCCACTCATTTACCCACTCACCCATCCAACCACTCACTCAAATATCCACTAATTTACCCATTCACTCATCCAACCACTCAATTATCCCCTCACACACAGACTCACGAACTCACCCAATCACTCATTCAAAAATCCACTCACCCACGTTCTCATTCCCCGCTCGCTCAATTCCCCACTGACCCACCCAAGCACCAAATCATGTATCCACCTGCCCATTCATTTAATTACCCATTCAACCACTCATTCATTTAAACTAACTCACTGACCCGCCCACTCACTCATCCACCCACCTAATCATTCACCAACCACCAACTTACTCATTAACACATTCACACATCCACCAATCTACACACTGAATTACCCACTCATCCATCCACCTCCCACACCCCCAGCCACCCACTCATTCACACACCGACCCACTCATTCAATTACCCATCCACCCATTCAACCACCTACCATCCACTTACCCAGGTACCAACTCATCCAATTACCCACACACCGATGCACTCATTCATCCAGCACCTACCCACCCAACTTGCCACTCGATTTTGGTGTACCCAGTTGTACTGTTTGGCGGACAGAGGCAGGGAAACTTAAGATACTCGACCATTTTGGGACCTCCTTTGCCAGTACCAAAATAAACTAATAGGGATTTTCCCCTTTTTTCTGGCAACATTTGACTGCAAGTATTGTGGTTAATGTAAACATGATGCCTTGCAAAAGGTGTCAGTTTGTACCGCCCCCGCGTCTCGCGCCACTGGCAGTTTGGCCGTTAGAGATGTCTACGTAGTTTATACTTTAGTTGTTTACGTGGTGGTTTAGTTACTGCAGCTACATACTATTAACATTCCTTTATTAATGTCACCCCTATCCCCTCCCTTTGATGCTGCTAATCCTGCATAATCAACGGGCATAATATGACTTTAAACCCCCCGCCCACCTCCTACGCATTTCACAAGTAGTAGTAATCACATACCTGCATTTCCCATAAATATGCTAAATTCCTCTTGATATGCAAATTATTTTGTCAAGGCGGCCTTCCCCCCTTCCAACCCAGCTTAAATATACGTTCCAAGCGTGGTGGTGTTTCATTCCTACCCACACACTCACTCATCCACAAACCCACTCACCCCCTCACTCATCCATCCACTCACATACTCACCCAGCCACTCACCTACTCACCCAGTCACATCCACATCCACTCACCATGCTACCCACTCAATTTCTAACCCACCCTCTCGCCCAACCACCCGGCCGGCCACTCCCTCAGCAACTCACCCACTAACCACGTAATTATTCACCCACCCACCCATCACTCAACCACCCAATAATTCAACCACCAAAACATTCAACCACCCACGAACTCAACCACCGAGCCACTCACACGCACCCACTCAACTACTGAGCCATTCATACACTGACCCACTCACTAAGCCACCCACTCAATCACTAACCCACACTCATGCACCCAGCCACTCACTCACTCAGCGACTCACCTATGACGCATCAACCCATCCACTCACTCATCCACCCACGCACCCACTCACGCACGCACCCACTCATCCACACATGCACGCACCCACTCATCCACACAATAAACGAATATTTAATTGTTTTTCATTTTACTGTAGAGGCTCACTGACCTGGCCCAGCTTCGGCTCAGGTCCGACCCTCAGCCACACGAGCCTGGCCCTCACAAGGACACAGACCTCGCTGCTCTGAGGTCGCCCCTGGCTTGCCCTGCTCGGCTCTTATAAGAGCAGCGAGTCAGGGTAGTCCCAGGGCTAGCTAGCTGGTCTTCAGTCGCCACTGGCTCTTCTGCTCCAACGATTGCCTCGAGCTCTCTCGCGCACCGCCTTATATAGCCAACTGCCCCCCGAGGGGCGGGGCTGTATGCGGACGTTGATGTAGACACCCCACGCACGGACCGTGATGTAGACACCGCAACGTAATGGCTTGCTACACCCCGGTACGTAACACCTCTACATCTCGATTTAAAGCTTTCGTGACTGCAGTGATTCATCTTCTTGGTTCTTTCGGTAAAGTCACGTAGAAGGGAAGTAATAAAATAAAATAAACATAATAAAATAATTCTCACGACGTTTCGGCCACAATGCAAGCAGCCGTCCTCAGGTGAAAACCAGGTCTGTCGAGGCGACAGCGTCTGAATGAAACACCACACGAGCTTGGAGCATATATATAAGCTGGGCGCCTTGACAAAGGAATTTGCATATCAAGAGGAATTTAACATTTCCATGGGAAATGCAGGAATGTGATTAGTACTACATATACCTGTGCATTATGCAGGATTAGCAGTATCAAAGGGAGAGGATATGGGAAATGCAGGTATGTGAATAGTACTAATTCAGCATCAAAGGGAGGGGATAGGGGTAGCATTAATAAAGGGAAGGAGTGTTAACAGTATGTAGCTGCAACAACTAAAACCAACACGTAAACAACTAAAGTATAAACCACATAGTATCATCAGTATACTTACTATACTCTACAATAAGCTGAGTTACTAACAGTAAGTAATACATTACAATTCTACGTCGTAAAAATTATATAATATGCTTCCATCTAAACTTTATTCTCTTTCATCACACGAGTCTACACCGTACTATATACTGCCATAGACAAACCCAACATTAAATTATATACTGTCTCTGTGTTTGTATATGTGGATCGCCTCATCAACGACAATTTCAACCGAGAAGATGGATTTGGGCTTAGCAATCATTGGAAGGACGTAATAAACCATTTCGGATCTTAACTGATTGTGTTCACGTTTACGGTGACTTTCAGCGGCTGCTGCTTCAGCTGAGCGCTGCAGCAGCAGCCCCCCCCCCCGGACCCCTCCCCCACCCTCCACTTCTCACCCTGACGCCACACAACCCGTGTGTAGGCGCTGCCCTCTGGTGGACAAGGCGCGGTACAGGCGGCAGCACGAGACGCCAGCAGCGTTACGCTGCCAGGGTTACTCACCCGAACACCTCCGTACACTTACACACACCTACACACACCTCTATACACTTACACACACATACACACACACCTCTATACACTTACACACACATACACACACACCTCTATACACTTACACACACCTACACACACCTCTAGACACTTACACACACCTACACACACACCTCTAGACACTTACACACACCTACACACCCCTCTAGACACTTTCACACACCTCTATACACTCACACACACACACCTCTATAAACTCACACACACACCTCTTTACACTTACACACACCTACACACACCTCTATACACTTACACACACCTACACACACCTGTATAGACTCACACCTACACACACACCTCTATACACTTACACACACCTACACACACCTCTAGACACTTACACACACCTCTATACATTCACACACACCTACACACCTCTATACACTCACACACACTCACACACACCTACACACACCTACACACACCTCTATACACTCACACATACACACACACCTCTATACACTTACACACACCTACACACACCTCTAGACACTTACACACACCTCTATACACTCACACACACCTACACACACACACCTCTATACATTCACACACACACCTCTTTACACTTACACACACCTACACACACCTCTATACACTCACAAATACACACACCTCTATACACTCACACACCTACACACACACCTCTATACACTTACACACACACCTACACACACACTTCTATACACTCACACACACCTACACACCTCTATACACTCACACACACTCACACACACCTACACACACCTCTATACACTCACACCTACACACACACTTCTATACACTTACACACACCTACACACACACCTCTATACACTCACACCTACACACACACCTCTATACACTCACACACACCTACACACCTCTATACACTCACACACCTACACACACCTACACACACCTCTATACACTCACACACCTCTATACACTTACACACACCTACACACACACCTCTATACACTTACACACACCTACACACACCTCTATACACTTACACACACATACACACACACCCCTACACACCTACACACACACCTACACACACCTCTATACACTTACACACACATACACACACCTCTACACACCTACACACACACCTTTATACACTCACACACACCTACACACACACCTCTAGACACTTACACACACCTACACACACACCTCTATACACTTACACACACCTACACACACACCTCTAGACACTTACACACACCTACACACACCCCTCTATACACTCACACACACCTACACACACCTCTATACACTCACACACCTACACACACACCTCTATACACTTACACACACACCTACACACACACTTCTACACACTCACACACACCTACACACCTCTATACACTCACACACACTCACACACACCTCCACACACCTCTATACACTCACACCTACACACACACTTCTATTCACTTACACACACCTACACACACACCTCTATACACTCACACACACGTACACACACCTCTATACACTTACACATACACATACACACACACCTACACACACACCTCTATACACTCACACACACCTACACACACCTCTATACACTCACACCTACACACACACCTCTATACACCTACACACACACCTCTATACACTTAAACACACCCTTCAACATACTAATGTAGTGGGTACAATGGAGAGAGGCAAGACCACTCAGCTCCACATGCTCCCGTACCGCATCAGTTTATCTCTACTCCAGCCCATGTCGTGCCCAAATCTTGACTTAACGCTTTCGTGACTGCTTCTTTCTTTGAACCTGTCTACGTGAATTTACCCAAAGAACATGTCGTGCCCGTTTAGGCCCGTCTATCCGGCCAAACAGAAGCTGCTTGGCCATGCGGTGGCTGGGCATGCGGGCTACATGACCCAGCCAACGCAGCCTTGCCTGCAGGGACTTTGTCCAGATCTTTCAAGGAACTGCGAGCTCCTCACACGATCCAGCCTGCAGGTTAACCCCAGGATGGATCGTAGGCAGGACAGCCTAGACGTTTCTAACCGGCGCAGCTATTCCATTAGGGGGGTCCACGTTTCACAAGCGCCTCTTCACCCATGCACCGAGCCCACACAGCGTGTAGCTGCTACGCTAGTAAGTTTATTTCGGTGCTACGACCAACAAAACCGCGAGGTGCCGCTGCTGCCGCTGCTGCCGCGCTGTGGCGCCACCGCGTGGCAAGGCGGTGACGTCACAGGGCCGACCCGAGGTCTCCACTTGGCGCCGCCGTCGAGTCGCGGGGGTCTCGCTGTGGCCACAGACGCAAGAGGGACTCCGCAGACGACACGCGGCGGCGGCGGCGGCGGCGTCTACGCCCCCCGCCGCGTCCCTTTGCCCCCCGACCTCCCGCGCCGACTTCACCACGCACGCACCGAGACCACGCACTCGTTACAAGGCGACTCGTTTGTCTGCACGACCTTCTTCCTCGTTCGGTTATTAGTGGGGGTGTAGTGAGGTGATGTATACATGTGTGAAATTATACTCTACATTTGACTATAGATTGGGGAATAATTATGTACGAATCTGCTCGTATAGAATAACTACGACAAATGTTGAATCCGTATGATCACTTACAACTATGTTAAAGACCTTTATAAACTTGTAGATCGTAAGCAATGCGGTTTCCAATAGGAAGCAGCGAGGGCGGACAAATGACGTCACGCGTGCAGAGCGTCCGTCGATTTTTACTCCCTTGCAGTGAGCAGAGTTCGGATACCTCACGACATGGACACTCGGTTAAAGTTTAGCGGGTGAGGTCGTTTAGCTCGCGAGAAGGGGGAGGAGGAGATCTCCAGGGTTCGCGTCCCATTCCCACCACCACCACCTCCACCACCACCTCCACCACCACCTCCACCACCTCCACCACCACCACCTCCACCACCACCACCTCCACCACCACCACCACCTCCACCACCACCCACCTCCACCACCCTCCACCACCACCCCACCTCCACCACCACCACCTCCACCACCACCCCACCACCCTCCACCACCACCCTCCCACCACCACCACCTCCACCACCACCTCCACCACCACCTCCACCACCACCACCACCTCCACCACCACCCACCTCCCACCACCACCACCACCTCCACCACCACCACCACCCTCCACCACCACCACCACCACCTCCACCACCACCACCACCTCACCACCCACCACCACCACCACCTCCACCACCCACCCCACCACCTCCACCACCACCACTCCACCACCACCACCACCTCCACCACCACCACCACCACCACCTCCACCACCCCACCACCTCCACCACCACCACCTCCCACCACCACCTCACCACCACCTCCCCACCACCCCACCACCACCACCTCCACCACCACCCCACCACCACCACCTCCACCACCACCACCACCACCTCCACCACCACCTCCACCACCACCACCACCACCACCACCACCACCTCCACCACCACCACCACCACCACCTCCACCACCACCACCACCACCTCCACCACCACCACCACCCTCCACCACCCACCACCACCACCTCCCACCACCACCACCTCCACCACCACCACCACCACCACCTCCACCACCACCACCACCTCCACCACCACCCACCACCATCCACCACCCACCACCCCTCCACCACCACCTCCACCACCACCACCTCCACCCACCACCCACCACCACCACCTCCACCACCACCACCACCTCCACCACCCCACCCCACCACCACCACCCACCACCACCCACCACCACCACCCCACCACCACCACCTCCACCACCACCACCTCCACCACCCCACCACCTCACCACCACCTCCACCACCACCACCACCACCTCCACCACCACCACCTCCACCACCATCCACACACCACCTCACCACCACCACCACCTCACCACCACCACCTCCTCCACCACCATCCACCACCACCTCCACCACCACCACCACCACCTCCACCACCCACCACCACCCACCACCACCACCTCCACCACCACCACCTCCACCACCCACCACCTACCACCTCCACCACCACCTCCACCACCACCACCACCACCCACCACCTCCACCACCACCTCCACCACCTCCCACCACCTCCACCACCACCTCCACCACCACCACCACCACCTCCACACCACCACCACCTCCACCACCTCCACCACCTCCACCACCTCCACCACCCACCTCCACCACCACCAGCGGCAGAGGTCGCGGGACGAGGCCACGCGCCGAGGCGGCTTCTCGCGAGGTCGTCCCCCCGCTGGTGACGAGGAGAGCCGCTGGGCTGGACACAAGTCCAATGGCGCGACTTTTCCGCCTGTCGAGGTTCTTTCAGGCCACAGGGTGATTGGCCAATGTGTTGAGTTTGTCGTCTTGAATTGCGTTCGTGCGTCGCTGCCAACGCAGCTTCACCCAATAATCTGCAGTCCCAGAGACTCGCCCACGAGAGGGCGCCGCGTCTCCGCCGTGCACCGCAGTGGCGGCAGCAGCAGCAGCAGCGCCAGGCTCCTGCCACTGCGCTACACGGTCCTGTGCTGAAGCAGGCCCATAGATCTACTCTCATCACCCAGGAATGTCTGTCCTTAACGCTCGTGACGTCACTCCACATCCACCAGCCCCCCTCATTAATATTCATGAGCAGGTGACGTCCTCCACATGACTGCTGATGAGACACTGAGAGACGAAGCCTGTTTCAGGGTGCTGTTTGCGCTGAGTTAATGTTGATGATGAGATGCACTCTGAGAAGGTTCGCTTTGTGTGCGTGGAGAAGTGGCGATGTGGAGGCTGTACAGCCCGCTTGTCTTGTTCCTTGCGTTGCAGCAGCAACAGCAGCAGCTGTAGTTGTGCGTTCGTCCACTAGAGGGCATCACGTGCCTTGTGGAGAACCTGCAGTGCCCCTACATCCTATAGCCCTGACCCTATAGCCCTGTCCCTAACCTATTACTGTTGTTGTCCTTCCCCGGCACTTCGGATTAGCACGGTTGGCTATGTACGGTGCGAAAGAAGTTCAGCATACATCATGTTCATCTCAGGCTGCCTTCAATAGCTGCCCCCAGACATGAGTTATCATTTGTGGTCAAGTGGCTTCTGAAATATAAGCTAATACCTCATTGGATGTTGCCTGATAAGATAACAAAAATTGCTTAGTAACTTTTTTACTGATTTGTTTACTTTTCCTATACCTTGCACTCCGATCGTATTTTTCGGATTTTTTGTTGCTGTAACGTTCAAACCCGCCCCTACTTTATAGCTCATCAGATTCCTCCAGTATGATCACAAATTCAAATTTTGATTCTCATTTACATATCTAGGGCAGCTCGTGTTGGTAGTGAGCCCCGATGAAGGCCAGCAAGGCGCTCGAAGGGGACGGAGTGGTCACAACCGTGTCTGGTCCTCAGACCCACCCACCCAATCACTCAATCATTCAAATACGCAATTACCCACGGACATATTCACCCACTCACTAAATTACCCACTCAACCACTCACTCAACGACTCACCCACCCACTCACTCACCCACTCAAGTACTCACTCAGTCACCTACTCACCCACTCATTCAATGATTCACCGACTCTTTCACTCGCTCACCCACCCACTCACCCATCCACTCACCCACCCACTCACCCATCCACTCACCCACCTACTATCTTACCCACCCACCTACTAACTCACTCACCCGCTGACCCACCCACGCACCCACTCGCCCATTTACTAACCCACCCATCCGCTCACCCACCCACCCACGAACCCACTCACCCACCCAATCACCTCCCCACTCACCCACCACTCATTCACCCACTCATTAACCCACTCACCCATCCAACCACTCACTCAAATATCCACTAATTAACCCATTCACCCATCCAACCACTCAATTATACACTCACACACAGACTCCAGAACTCACCCATTCACCCAATCACTCATTAAAAATTCCACTCACCCACGTTCTCATTCCCAACTCGCTCAATTACCCACTGACCCACCCAAGCACGAAATCATGTATCCACCTCCTTATTCATTGAATTACTCATTCAACCACTCATTCATTCAAACTAACTCACTGACCCGCCCACTCACTCATCAACCCACCTAATCATTTACCAACTTAACCACCCACTTACTCATTAACACATTCACACATCCACCAATCTACACACTGAATTACCCACTCATTTATCCACCTACCACACACCCACCCACTCACCCACCCACTCACCCTCCCACCCACTCACCCACTCACCCACTCACTCTCCACTCACTCTCCCACTCACTTTCCCACTCACTCTCCCACCCACTCACCCACCCACTCATTCAACCACTAATTTACCCACCCACTCACCCACCCACCCACTCACCCACCCACCCACTCCACTCACCCACTCACGCACCTCCTCACCCACCCACTCACCCAATCACTCAATCATTCAAATACCAAATTACCCACGTACGTATTCACCCACTAATTCAATTACCCACTCAACTACTCACCCACCCACTCACCCACTCAAGTACTCACTCGGTCACCTACTCACCCACTAATTCAATGATTCACCGACTCATTCACTCGCTCACCCACCCACTCACCCATCCATTCACCCACCTACTAACTTACCCACCTACTAACTCACCAACCCGCGTATCCACCCACTCACCCACCCACTCGCCCACTTACTAACTCACCCATCCACTCACCCACCCACCCAATCACCTCCCCATTCACCCACCACTCATTCACCCACTCACCCATCCAACCACTCACTCAAA
>NW_024705491.1:32500-35000 GCF_018977255.1 Callorhinchus milii | reverse complement strand
ACTCTGACCCTGACCCTGAACCTGACCCTGACCCTAACGGTAAACCTAACCCTAACCCTAACCCTAACCCTAACCCTGACACTGACCCTGTCCCTGACCCTGACCCTGACACTGACCATGACCATGACCCTAACCCTAGCCCTAACCCTAATCTAACCTAAACACTAACCCTAACCCTAACACTACCCTAACCCTGACCTGACCCTGAACCTAACCCTAACCTACCCTAACCCTAACCCTAACCCTGACACTGAACTTGACCCTGAACCTAACCCTGACCCTCACCCTGACACTAACCCTAACCCTGACACTACCCTAAACTTAACCCTGACCCTGAACCTGACCCTGACCCTAAACCTAACCCTAACCTAACCTAACCCTTCAAATTATTATTTTATGCGCTATTTTACAGCGCTTACAAAATGAGGATCTAACTGTGAATTTAATTGTAAAAATCGCAGCATATATCATTTTCCTTAAGGTTGGTACATACAAAAAAGGTTATTTGAATTTGCATGTATTCCTTCGTATTCGGGCAAGAAAATAATTGAAAAAAATTAAATTATTAAAATGTACAGTTTAAAATTTAATTTCTTTTTGAAAAAGATGCACAGGACTTCATACACACTACTAAACACATTTTAATAATTTTACTAATTTTATAACATCACATTTAAAATTTTTAAAAATAGATTGAATTTTTTAATAAGTAAAATAAAGTTTTGAAAAAACACATAAAAAATATTATTTCATTTTTCATGTAAAGCGATTTCTGTGTGCCTTTTCAAAAACAAGTATAATTTGGCTTGTATGTTTTATTTGACTTAACATTTTATTGAAATCGATTTTTTTAAAAATCGCCACTTTATTTTTTTTGAATCTTAACAAAAATTTCTCAATAAGAAAAAGAAAAACAATCCTTGAATTATTTTTATAAAATGATTTCTAATGATGAAAAAAATCTAAATAGTTTATCTCACTTTATATTAAAACGGAAAATATACTTTTGATGGAAATATCGTTCGAAGTTGATTTTATTTTACTTAAGTATGTGTTCAGTAATAATTTTAGTAATTTTATAACATCACATTTAAACTTTTTAAAAATAGATTAAATTTTTCAAAAAGTAAAATAAAGTTTTGAAAAAACACATAAAAATATTATTTGATTTTTCATGTAAAGCGATTTCTGTGTACCTTTTCAAAAACAAGTATAATTTGGCAATTTGTATGTTTTATTTGACTTAACATTTTATTAAAATCGATTTTTTTAAAAAATCGCCACTTTATTTTTTTGAATCTTAACAAACATTTCTCAATAAGAAAAACAAAAAACACTCCTTGAATTATTTTTATAAAATGATTTCTAATGATGAAAAAAATCTAAATAGTTTATCTCACTTTATATTAAAACGGAAAATATACTTTTGATGGAAATATCGTTCGAAGTTGATTTTATTTTACTTAAGCCTTCAAGATATTATTTTATGCGCTATTTTACAGCGATAACAAAACTGTGAATAGAATTGCAAAAATTGCAGCAAATATCATTTTCCTTAAGATTGGTACATACAATAAAGTTATTTGAATTTTCATGTATTCCTTCGTATTCGGGCAAGATAACAATTGAAAAAAGTTAATTATTAAAATGTACAGTTAAAATTTACTTTCTTTTGAAAAAGATGCAGAGGAATTCATACACAATACTAAACACATTTTAATAATTTAACCCTCAGCCTCACCCTAACCCTAACCTAAAACTCACCTAAACCTAACCCAAACCCTAACCCTAACCATAACCCTAACCATAACCTAACCGTAACCCTAAGACCAGGACCAGAACCTAACTCTAACCCTCACCCTAACCCTAACCCTAAACCTAAACCTAACTCTAACCCTAACCCTAAGCCTAACCCTAACCCTAACAGAAGGACCCAAAGAGCCTAACCCTAACCCTGACCCTAACCGTAACCCTAACCCTAAACCTAAATCTAAATCTAACCCTAATGCTAAACCTAACCCTAATCCTAACCCTAACCCTATCCCTAACTCTAACCCTAACACTAACCCTAACCATAAGACACTAACCCTAACCCTAAACCTAAGCGTAACCCTAACCCTAACCCTAACCCTAACCCTAACACTAACCCTAACACTAACCCTAACCCTGAACCTGACCCTGACCCTAAACCTAACCGTAACCCAAACCCTAACCTAACCCTTCAAATTATTATTTTATGCGCTATTTTACAGCGATTACAAAATGAGTAATCTGAGTGTGAATAGAATTGTAAAAAGCGCAGCAAATAGCATTTTCCTAAAGATTGGTACACACAAAAAAGGTTATTTGAATTTTCATGTATTCCTTCGTATTCTGGCAAGAAAATGATTGAAAAAATTTAATTATTACAATGTACAGTTTAAAATTTAATTTCTTTTTGAAAAATATGCACAGGAACTCATACACATTACTAAACACATATTAATAATTTAGTAATTTT
>NW_024705491.1:10000-12500 GCF_018977255.1 Callorhinchus milii | reverse complement strand
TATTTTTATGAATCTTAACAAAAATTTCTGAATAAGAAAAACAAAAAACACTCCTTGAATTATTTTTATAAAATGATTTCTAATGATGAAAAAAATCTAAATAGTTTATCTCACTTTATATTATAACGGAAAATATACTTTTGATGGAAATATCGTTCGAAGTGGATTTTATTTTACTTAAGTATGTGTTTAGTAATAATTTAAAAATTTTTATAACATCACATTTAAATTTTTTAGAAATAGATTAAATTTTATAAAAAGTAAATAAAGTTTTGAAAAAACACGTGAAAAATATTATTTGATTTTTCATGTAAAGCGATTTCTGTGTACCTTTTGAAAAACAAGTATAATTTGGCTTTTATGTTTTATTTGACTGAACATTTCATTGAAATCGATTTTTTTTAAAAATCGCCACTTTATTTTTTTGAATCTTAACAAAAAATTCTCAAAAAGCAAAACAAAAAACACTCATTGAATTATTTTTATAAAATGAGTTCTAATGATGAAAAAATCTAAATAGTTTATCTCACTTTATATTATAACAGAAAATATACTTTTGATGGAAATACAGTTCGAAGTTGATTTTATTTTACTAAAGCATTCAAGATATTATTTTATGCGCTATTTTACAGCGATAACAAAACTGTGAATAGAATTGCAAAAATTTGCAGCAAATATCATTTTCCTTAAGATTGGTACATACAATAAAGTTATTTGAATTTTCATGTATTCCTTCGTATTCGGGCAAGATAACAATTGAAAAAAGTTTAATTATTAAAATGTAAAGTTAAAATTTACTTTCTTTTTGAAAAAGATGCAGAGGAATTCATACACATTACTAAACACATTTTAATAATTTAACCCTAAGCCTCACCCTAACCCTAACCCTAAAACTCACCCTAAACCTAACCCTAACACTAACCCGAACCCTAACCATAACCCTAACCATAACCCTAACCGTAACCCTAAGACCAGAACCCAGAACCTAACTCTAACCCTAACCCTAACACTAACCCTAAACCTAATCCTAACCCTAAACCTAACCCTAACCCTAATCCTAACCCTAAACCTAACTCTAACCCTAACCCTAACAGCAGGACCCTAATAGCCTAACCCTAACCCTGACCCTAAACCTAACCCTCAATCTAACCCTAACGCTAACGCTAACCCTAACCCTATCACTAACACTAACCCTAACCCTAACCCTAACCCTAACACTCACCCTCACACTAAACCTAACCCTAACCCTAACCCTAACCCTCACCCTAAGTCTAAACCTAACCCTAAACCTCACCCTAACCCTAACCCTAACCCTAACCCTAACCCTAACCCTATCACTAACCCTAACCCTAAACCTAACCCTAACCCTAAACCTAAACCTAAAACTAATCCTAACCCAAACCCTAACACTAACACTAACCCTAACCCTAACCCTAACCCTAACCCTCACCCTAAACCTAACCCTAACCCTAACCCTCACCCTAAGCCTAACCCTAACCCTAAACCTCACCCTAACCCTAACCTTAACACTAACCTTAACCCTAACCCTAATCCTAACCCTAAACCTAATTCTAACCCTAACCCTAACCCTAACAGCAGGACGCTAATAGCCTAACCCTAACCCTGACACTAAACCTAACCCTCAATCTAACCCTAACGCTAACGCTAACCCTAACCCTATCACTAACACTAACCCTAACCCTAACCCTAACCCTAACCCTAACCCTGACACTGACCCTGTCCCTGTCCCTGACCCTGACCCTGACACTGACCATGACCCTAACCCAAGCCCTAACCGTAACTCTAACCCTAAACCTAACCCTAACCCTAACACTCACCCTAACCCTAACCCTAACCCTGACCCTGACCCTGACCCTGAACCTAACCCTAACCCTTACCCTAACCCTAACCCTGACACTGAACTTGACCCTGAACCTAACCCTGACCCTGACACTAACCCTAACCCTGACACTAACCCTAACCTTAACCCTGACCCTGAACCTGACCCTGACCCTAAACCTAACCCTAACCCTAACCCTAACCCTTCAAATTATTATTTTATGCGCTATTTTACAGCGTTTACAAAATGAGTATCTAACTGTGAATAGAATTGTAAAAATCGCAGCAAATAGCATTTTCCTAAAGATTGGTACACACAAAAAAGGTTATTTGAATTTTCATGTATTCCTTCGTATTCTGGCAAGAAAATGATTGAAAAAATTTAATTATTACAATGTACAGTTTAAAATTTAATTTCTTTTTGAAAAATATGCACAGGAACTCATACACATTACTAAACACATTTTAATAATTTTAGTAATTTTATAACATCTCATTTAAAATTTTTAAAAATAGATTAAATTTTTTAAAAAGTGAAATAAAGTTTTGAAAGAACACATAAAAAATATTATTTGATTTCTCATGTAAAGCGATTTCTGTGTGCCTTTTCAAAAACAGGAATAATTTCGCTTGTATGTTTTATTTGACTTAACATTTTATT
>NW_024705491.1:0-5000 GCF_018977255.1 Callorhinchus milii | reverse complement strand
AACACTAACCCTAAACCTAGGACCCTAAGACCCTAAGACCCTAAAACCCTAACCCTAACGATAACCCTATCCCTATCCCTAACCCTAAACCTAACCCAAACCCTAAACCTACCACTAACCCTAACCCTAACCCTAACCCTAAACCTATCCCTAACCCTAACACTAACCCTAACCCTAAAACTAACCCTAACCCTAAACTTAACCCTAACCTTAACCCTAACCGTAAACCTAACACTAACCCTAACCCTAAGCCTAACCCTAAACATAACACTAGTCCTAAACTTAACCCTAACCCTAACCCTATCCATAACTCTAACACTAACCCTAACCCTAACCGTCACCCTAACCCTAATCCTAAAAAAAAACCCTAAACCTAAACCTAAACCTAACCCTCACCCTCACCCTTAGCTTAACCCTCACCCTCACCCTCACCCTAACCCTACCCTAACCCTAACCCTAAACCTAAACCTAACCCTAACCCTAAACGTAACCCTAACCCTAACCCTAACCCTAATCCTAACCCTAACCCTAAACCTAAACCGAACCTAACCCTAACCCTAACCCTAACTCTAACGCCGCTAACCCTAACCCTAACCCAAACCCCAACGCCAACCCTAACCCCAACCCCAACCCTAACCCTAACCCTAACCCTTACCCTAAACCTAACCCTTATCCTAAACCTAAACCTAAACCTAACCCTAACTCTAAACCTAACACTAACCCTAATCATAACCCTAACCCTAAACCTAACCTTAACCCTGACCCTGACCCTGACTCTGAACCTAACCCTGACACTGACCCTGACCATAACCCTAACACTAACACTAACCCTAACCCTAATCCTAAAGCTAACCCTAAGACCCGAACACTAAACCCAACCCTAACCGTAACTCTAACGCTAACTCTAACACTGACCCTGACTCTGACCCTAATCCTAACATTAACCCTAACCCGAACCCTAACTCTAACCCTAACCCTAAGACCCCAATACTAACCCTAAACCTAACCGTAACTCTGACCCTGACCCTGAACCTGACCCTGACCCTAACGCTAAACCTAACCCTAACCCTAACCCTAACCCTGACACTGACCCTGTCCCTGTCCCTGACCCTGACCCTGACACTGACCATGACCCTAACCCTAGCCCTAACCGTAACTCTAACCCTAAACCTAACCCTAACCCTAACACTCACCCTAACCCTAACCCTAACCCTGACCCTGACCCTGACCCTGAACCTAACCCTAACCCTTACCCTAACCCTAACCCTGACACTGAACTTGACCCTGAACCTAACCCTGACCCTGACCCTGACACTAACCCTAACCCTGACACTAACCCTAACCTTAACCCTGACCCTGAACCTGACCCTGACCCTAAACCTAACCCTAACCCTAACCCTAACCCTAACCCTAACCCTTCAAATTATTATTTTATGCGCTATTTTACAGCGTTTACAAAATGAGTATCTAACTGTGAATAGAATTGTAAAAATCGCAGCAAATAGCATTTTCCTAAAGATTGGTACACACAAAAAAGGTTATTTGAATTTTCATGTATTCCTTCGTATTCTGGCAAGAAAATGATTGAAAAAATTTAATTATTACAATGTACAGTTTAAAATTTAATTTCTTTTTGAAAAATATGCACAGGAACTCATACACATTACTAAACACATTTTAATAATTTTAGTAATTTTATAACATCTCATTTAAAATTTTTAAAAATAGATTAAATTTTTTAAAAAGTGAAATAAAGTTTTGAAAGAACACATAAAAAATATTATTTGATTTCTCATGTAAAGCGATTTCTGTGTGCCTTTTCAAAAACAGGAATAATTTCGCTTGTATGTTTTATTTGACTTAACATTTTATTGAAATCGATTTTTTAAAAAATCGCCACTTTATTTTTATGAATCTTAACAAAAATTTCTGAATAAGAAAAACAAAAAACACTCCTTGAATTATTTTTATAAAATGATTTCTAATGATGAAAAAAATCTAAATAGTTTATCTCACTTTATATTATAACGGAAAATACACTTTTGATGGAAATATCGTTCGAAGTGGATTTTATTTTACTTAAGTATGTGTTTAGTAATAATTTTAAAATTTTTATAACATCACATTTAAATTTTTTAGAAATAGATTAAATTTTATAAAAAGTAAATAAAGTTTTGAAAAAACACGTGAAAAATATTATTTGATTTTTCATGTAAAGCGATTTCTGTGTACCTTTTGAAAAACAAGTATAATTTGGCTTTTATGTTTTATTTGACTGAACATTTCATTGAAATCGATTTTTTTTAAAAATCGCCACTTTATTTTTTTGAATCTTAACAAAAAATTCTCAAAAAGCAAAACAAAAAACACTCATTGAATTATTTTTATAAAATGAGTTCTAATGATGAAAAAATCTAAATAGTTTATCTCACTTTATATTATAACAGAAAATATCCTTTTGATGGAAATACAGTTCGAAGTTGATTTTATTTTACTTAAGCATTCAAGATATTATTTTATGCGCTATTTTACAGCGATAACAAAACTGTGAATAGAATTGCAAAAATTGCAGCAAATATCATTTTCCTTAAGATTGGTACATACAATAAAGTTATTTGAATTTTCATGTATTCCTTCGTATTCGGGCAAGATAACAATTGAAAAAAGTTTAATTATTAAAATGTAAAGTTAAAATTTACTTTCTTTTTGAAAAAGATGCAGAGGAATTCATACACATTACTAAACACATTTTAATACTTTAACCCTAAGCTTCACCCTAACCCTAACCCTAAAACTCACCCCTAAACCTAACCCTAACCCTAACCCGAACCCTAACCATAACCCTAACCATAACCCTAACCGTAACCCTAAGACCAGAACCCAGAACCTAACTCTAACCCTAACCCTAACACTAACCCTAAACCTAATCCTAACCCTAAACCTAACCCTAACCCTAACCCTAACCCTAATCCTAACCCTAAACCTAACTCTAACCCTAACCCTAACAGCAGGACCCTAATACCCTAACCCTAACCCTGACCCTAAACCTAACCCTCAATCTAACCCTAACGCTAACGCTAACCCTAACCTATCACTAAGACTAACCCTAACCCTAACCCTAACCCTAACCCTAACACTCACCCTCACACTAAACCTAACCCTAACCCTAACCCTAACCCTCACCCTAAGTCTAAACCTAACCCTAAACCTCACCCTAACCCTAACCCTAACCCTAACCCTAACCCGAACCCTAACCCTATCACTAACCCTAACCCTAAACCTAACCCTAACCCTAAACCTAAACCTAAAACTAATCCTAACCCAAACCCGAACACTAACACTAACACTAACCCTAACCCTAACCCTAACCCTAACCCTCACCCTCACCCTAAACCTAACCCTAACCCTAACCCTTACCCTAAGCCTAACCCTAAACCTAAACCTCACCCTAACCCTAACCTTAACCCTAACCTTAACCCTAACCCTAATCCTAACCCTAAACCTAACTCTAACCCTAACCCTAACCCTAACAGCAGGACGCTAATAGCCTAACCCTAACCCTGACCCTAAACCTAACCCTCAATTTAACCCTAACGCTAACGCTAACCCTAACCCTATCACTAACACTAACCCTAACCCTAACCCTAACCCTAACCCTAACCCTCACCCTCACACTAAACCTAACCCTAACCCTAACCTCACCCTAAGTCTAAACCTAACCCTAAACCTCACAACCTAACCCTAACCCTAACCCTAAACCTAAACCTAACCCTAACCCTAACCCTAACCCTATCACTAACCCTAACCCTAAACCTAACCCTAACCCTAAACCTAAACCTAAACCTAACCCTAACCCTAACCCTAACCCTAACCCTCACCCTAAGACCCTAACTCTAACCCTAACACTAACCCTAACCCTAAACCTAAACCTAACCCTAACCCTAACCCTAACCCTAACCCTAACCCTAACAGAAGGACTCAAAGAGCCTAACCCTGACCCTAACCGTAACCCTAACCCTAAACCTAAATCTAACCCTAACGCTAAACCTAATCCTAATCCTAACCCTATCCCTAACCCTAACCATAAACCTAACACTAACCCTAACCCTAACCCTAAACCTAACCTCACCCTATTTTACAGCGTTTACAAAATGAGTATCTAACTGTGAATAGAATTGTAAAAATCGCATAGCATTTTCCGAAAGATTGGTACACACAAAAAAGTTTATTTGACTTTTCATGTATTCCTTCGTATTCTGGCAAGAAAATGAGTGAAAAAATTTAATTATTACAATGTACAGTTTAAAATTTAATTTTTTTTTGAATAATATGCACAGGAAATAAACACATTACTAAACACATTTTAATAATTTTAGTAATTTTATAACATCACATTTAAAATTTTTAAAAATAGATAAAAAAATTTAAAAAGTGAAATAAAGTTTTGAAAGAACACATAAAAAATATTATTTGATTTCTCATGTAAAGCGATTTCTGTGTGCCTTTTCAAAAACAGGAATAATTTCGCTTGTATGTTTTATTTGACTTAACATTTTATTGAAATCGATTTTTTTAAAAATCGCCACTTTATTTTTATGAATCTTAACAAAAATTTCTGAATAAGAAAACAAAAACACTCCTTGAATTATTTTTATAAAATGATTTCTAATGATGAAAAAATCTAAATAGTTTATCTCACTTTATATTATAACGGAAAATATACTTTTGATGGAAATATCGTTCGAAGTGGATTTTATTTTACTTAAGTATGTGTTTAGTAATAATTTTAAAAATTTTATAACATCACATTTAAATTTTTTAGAAATAGATTAAATTTTATAAAAAGTAAATAAAGTTTTGAAAAAACACGTGAAAAAATTATTTGATTTTTCATGTAAAGCGATTTCTGTGTGCCTTTTCAAAAACAAGTATAATTTGGCTTGTATGTTTTATTTGACTCAACATTTTATTGAAATCGATTTTTTTTAAAAATCGCCACT